>NC_073304.1:127692155-127757155 GCF_027595985.1 Sorex araneus
CCCAAGCACCACCAGGAGTAATTCTTGAGTGCATGAGCCAGGAGTAACCCCCTAGGCAATGCTGGGCAATGCCGGGTGTGACCCAAAAGGCAAAAAAAAAAAAGAGAGTGAGAGATTTTCTAGCCCACCAAGTCTCAGTTAGCCCTCTGACTCTGAATCAGACAATGGCCTGTGGACAATGGAAACAATCAACATTGTATCACTAGTATATACCCCAGAAGAGGCACATTCGGGGCCAAGATTTTGACAAGTTCCTAACATTATCCAGATTGTGAATATAAGCTCTTAAATGTTGATCTTTCCAATATTATATGTGATCATTGGACATGCTTGTAAATAACCTAGTGGAAAGTCTTAATGTCTGAGATGGATCAAATTTCTTGGAAGCACTTAACTAAACATTCACATTATTAAAGATTTGGACGTGAATCTTTAGTTCATTGAGTTTCCTTTAACTACATGGAGGTATATGGGTGTACACATTCACACAAAAGGCACTTCAAATGAGGATTATAAATTCCTTGATACCTCAGAAAACTGGCACCAATGGCAATATTGTGATTATTTTAATAAATTTTAAAACTTTTAAGAGATAATAGTGCAGAGAAATGGGACATATGCCATATATTTGTAAGAACCCTGAGGTGAGCCCCAGTAATACTGGTGTTATTCTTACGGTCCATAACACTATCTTGCTGAACGCCAAGCCTTAAGGCCTGCATGGCTGCAGGTTAAGTATCAGTAGGAGTGGTTCCCCAGGCCCCCTGCGCAATGCTGGGAAAGCCCCCAAATAAGTATATTAATTAAATGTAACTCATTGAACTTTGTGTCTTCTACCCTAGTTTTATGTCATTACCTTCCTCATCTGTTCATTAATTCACCCAAAGTCAAGCCCACCTTTGAAACTACGTAACACCTGACTTTAAGAGTTGTATACCAGATGTCTTGCTCACTTTACCATATTCAAAATCATTTTGATCTTATTCTTCCAAGTGCATGTTGTTCCTCCTGGAAAGTGAGTATCCAATTAAGCTTATGATGCACTTTGTGTATAATATCAAGTGATCTAATGTGGGAATTTGACCTCAAAAAAAACAAAAGAAAGAGAAGGATGAAAGGTATTTTTTTAATTCATAAAGAGAGAAGGAAATTCATGCAGCATAAGTAAGGGCAAGCTAACTGTGATGGCAAACAAAAATGTATGAGGAACTCCAGAGATCCATTTGGCATAACCAGGTGTAAGTGAAGAGTCCCTGCAGATAAGAGCTGAAGAACAGGTTTAAGCTAGGACAATATTTCAATATTTTTATTTTCAAAAGACTTGCTCTGATGATGTTTGGAAACTATAAGGGAAAAGAGTGGCTGCAGGAGGGGCTGCAGGGAGAGTAGAAGGGCCACAGGCACTTGAGCTGCAGATGAAATACTTCAGTTCAGTGCCATGCACCACACAATCCCAAGCACTTCTGATTATAGTCCTGTAGGCCAGATACTGCTGTGTGTTGCCTTGGATGTGGTCAGGCATCACGGAGACTAAGTAGCACCAGACCCTAGTACCCTAAGGTTGAACTGTTTTGCTGGGGGTGGCCACTTGCTCTCCTGAACATGGCTTGAGAGCCACCATCATCCAAGAGAAAACAAATTAATAGCAGCAATGATATCTGATATCATCGAATACTGCTGATGACAAATATAATTTGAATTTTTAAAGGAAGATTAATGATCCAATTCAATTGTATTATTGACATTACTTTCCAATGGAAAATAAAGCAAATAAGATGAGTTGCTGGTTTTAGTTAAGATGAAAAAGAGAAGGAAAATTTTATTTTAGGGGCTGATACTTCACTAATATTGTATAAAAATATACATCCACCACTGGATTCTTAGCAATAGAAGTATGAATTTGTTGTACCAATAGTCTTAGATAAGATTTATATTTTTCTATTTTAACTTCAACTATTTATGGCTATTATGTTGTGCTCCTAAACATCAACAAATAACCGTTAATGGAAGTGTTTGACCCCTGAGATGTTTCCTTAAAAGGAAGCCATCATGGTCTTTGCTCTTCCTAAATCTTCTGTTAGGAACTCAGATATGAAATTGTAACTTTAGCAGAAAATCATAATCATGAAAACAAGGGTCAAACATTGGAGAAGACATGCACTCACATGCTCTATGGCCTGCCTATGTTCAGATTTATTTTCATGAGGTAATGAAATTTTATTTCTGAATGACCCAGAACCAAAAGAATCTGATCTGATCTGCAGCATAATCCACTAAGCAAATAGGAGTGCCATTTGTTGGGTTCCAACCTCAGGCTCTTCATATAAGAAATATGAAACCCACCTATAGACAAAGATAACAAGAAGTCAAAGAAAAGGGAAGGCCGGATTTGGTAGGTAACTTTTAATAAAACCAAGGAAACTTACTTGCAAGGTTTTATTTTGGATGGCTGCAAGCTGAGAGAGTATTCCATGGTCCTGAACAGAGCTCAGTAGTTTATATAGAGGCTTTAACTGTGTTTAGCCACATATGCAGTCCCAATAGTCTCAAGAACATATTACCCACCACATTTTCTCAAAGTTATATCCTTGCAACTATTTTCAGCAACACACAGCAACAGCTGTTTCAAGGGAAATAGAATGAGGGTCCGGTTACCCAATCATCCACTCCCCCAATCAAGAGGTCATCACAATCGCTTCTCAGTCTTTCTGGCTAAGATCAAGTGAAGAAGTGGTCGAAATCATTTGATTTCCTTCCCCAGTATTATTAACTGGGAGGGAAAAGACTAGAGGAAATTTTGGCGATGGGAGAGACACCAGTAGTTATTGTGATTATGTACAGTTTAAGACTCAAAGATGGCAAAGCAGACAGATATGCAAGACATAATGTCTAACATATGTCTGAATTAAGAATATATCCCAGAGGGCTGGAGTGATAGTACAGTGGGTAGGGCATTTGCCTTGCACATGTCCATCCGAGCACTGCCAGGTGTAATTCCTGAGTGCAAAGCCAGGAGTAACCCCTGAGCATCGCCAGGTGTGATCCAAAAAGCCAAAAAAAAAGAATATATCCTGGAGATGCAAAAAAGTATAATAGAAATGACATCTGCACTTGTATGTTCATTGAAGCACTGTTTACAATAGCCAGAATCTGGAAAAAAAACTGAGTGTCCAAGAACAGATGACTGGTTAAAGAAACTTTGGTATATCTACAAAATGGAATACTATGCATCTGTTAGAAAAGATGAAGTCATCCTCCAACCCAGAGGTAGGACTTTTCAGTGACATAGCTTGTAGGCAGTCCTGGGAGGGGGAGCATTACCAGCACGCCTTCCGCCCAGATAAGATCTGAAGCTGCGGTGTGAGAAACGGACCCTCTGCTCCTAAAGACTATGATCCAAGAGGTCTTCTAACCCATTTTGGCACCCAGAGTGGCTTCTTTCAGAAACACATCTAGACTGTGAACTGAGCTAAAATAACAGAAATCCAAAACCTCATAGAGCTCATAGAGTATTCATTCTCAGCAATGAAAAAAAATTATTAGACGATGCCTTTTGGGCAGGCCTGATTGTTGGAGGGGAATTCCAAACAATAATAGTGAGTTCTCTATTGAAATATTGAATGTATTCAAAGTATAGAGAGAATAAAGTAAAGATCATTAGCTACTTAGGTGGGGTGTGGGTGGGAGGGGGGTATATTGGGGTTCTTGGTGGTAGAACATGTGCACTGGTGAAGGGATGGGGGTTTAATCATTCTGTGACTGAAACTTAAACCTGAAAGTTTTGTATTTTTTCACAGTGATTCAATAAAATAAAAACTTTAAATAAATAAATAGAAATGTATGGCCTCTGGCACATACTTGTATTCTCAGAAAAAAAAGAAAAGATGAAGTCATAAAATTTGCATATAAGTGGATCAAGATGGAGAGTATCATGCTAAATAAAACGAGTCAGAAAGAGAGGGACAGACATAGAAGGACTGCACTCATGTGTGGAATATAAAGTAACAGAATGGAAAACTAACACCCAAGGATAGTAGAGATAAGGACCAAGAGGATTGCTCCATGGCTTGGAAGCCGGCTTCACATGCTGGGGGAAAAGGCAGCTCAGGTAGAGAGGGAACCACTAAGTAAAGAATGCTTGGAGGGCCTGCTCAAGATAGAAGATGTGTGCTGATAGTAGACTATAGACCGAACATAATGGCCATTTAATATCTGCATTGAAAACCACAACACCCTAAAGGAGAGAAGAGAGTAAAAGGGAATGTGCCTGTCACAGAGGCAGTGGGGGATAGGGAGTAGGAGGGATACTGGGAGCATTGATGGTGGAGAAAGGGCACTGGTGGAGGGATGAGTACACAATCATCGTATGACTGAAACATGAGCACGAAAATTTGTAAGTCTGTAACTGTACCTCATGGTGATTCATTAAATTTTTTTACAAAATTAAAAATTAAAACAATAAAGTTAAAATTTTTTTTAAAAAAATTGAGATCTCTTGACATGCCATAGGCAATTAATTCAAATAAAAAATTAAGTGGAACGTCCTGACCTGCACCAGGCTGTCTTAACTGAGGCAGCTCAGAAGGGGGTGGGTTGAGTTTCCCTCCCCACCCCAACAGAGCCCCAGCCACTGAAAACCTCCAGAACCCTATTGTTGCCATGCTCATGGCTGCTCTCCACAGGCTCAAACGAGCCCCACCCATGAGTAAATCTGCAGAAAAACCTAGGTATGTAGGAGCCATGACTGAAATCTCCAAGCTTGCTTGGAGTGGGAATTGGCTTCCTCCCCTCAACTCCCAAGCTTTTTGGTAGCTTGGCAGTCACATCTACAAACTGCCCCTAGCACCACTTAATCTCATCAACAGCCATGATCCAGAGATTCATATATAAGGCTCCCAGAAGAGAGTGACAGAGGTCTCACACATAATTGAATCTGCTCTATAATTGTACTCTAAACTTTAGAATCCCTGAGCATGTGCACAACCTTTCATACTCTATACCATTGGGGCTGGAGCAATAGCACAGCAGGTAGGGTGTGTGCCTTGCATGAAGCTGACCCAGGTTCGATTCTTAGCATCCCATATGGTACCCTGTGCACCGCCAGGAGCAATTCCTGAGCACAGAGCCAGAATTAACCCCTGTGCATTCCTGGGTATGACCCAAAAAGAAAAAAAACATACTCTATACAATTGATGTACCCAGAGTAGCACACATTTGATTAACACAAATATGTTAGTAATCTTTTATACAAGGGCTTAATGTCACCAAGATGAAATACAAGAATATTCACACACACTTTCTTCTAAGGAAACTTTATTGGATTATTTTCAGCAGATTATTCATAACAAGCAATAAAAAATTAATGGTTTTGGTTCTGCTTTAGGGGGCACGTTTTGGGATTTGGGGTGGCAACATTTGAAATATGGTGGTGGGAAGGTGCAATGGTGGTTGAATATTAAATATAATAAATTATTGTGAACAATTTGATAAAAACAAAATTAAATTTAAAAAAGAAAATTAAATGGCTCCATATACAGATTGAATGCAAAACTATCAAAATCTCAGATGGCTTCTTTATGAGGACTTTAAAAGTTATTGCTAAAATCTATAGAAATGCAAAGCAACCAAGTGAAAGACTAATAATTTTCTATTTCAAAAAGTAATGCGAAGCTACTGTAGTCAAAAGACCATTAAACTGGCATCAGTAACATATTAAACTATTCAATGGTACTGAAAGTCCCTGAGTAAACTTTTCCTTCTTTGGTCAATGGACTCTTCAATGGGATTCCGAGAAAAATCCAGTGGAGAGAGAGCTAGTTTTATAAAAACAAACAAACAAAAAAGATGGCCTGGAGACACTAAGATAGTAATTTCGCAAAATAATGAAATTGACTGTTTGCCTCACATCACTTGTAAGTTTCCAATAATAATAATAATAATAATTTAAAAAAGCATGGGCACAAAGAACTCACGCTTTCAGTGGCCAAGAGCCGCCTCCACAGGTCGGACAACAGGCGACGGATAAACAAAGAACTGGGGGAGTGGAGAAACTGGCCCAGGGCCCTAAGCAGGTAGGTAGACAATTTATTTCTCTTTCCTCCCCAGCGTAGTCCAATCTCTCCCCTTACGCTGCAATTGTAGTTGTAGTTGTGGTCGTAGTCCTGTTCATCATAGTCCCATCAAACTAGTCTCCTTGTAGACCTCAAAGTCCTCTCCCTCATTCATTTTCTTCCTTGTCTTGTTGTAGTTTCATAGTCCTCTACTTCCAGTCAAGGCTGTCATCTAATCCTCCTTCTAGTCCCCAAAGACCTCAAAGTCCCAAAGTCCCAAAGTCTCAGTTCTCATGCTCCCATCTTTCCCCTTACAGCATACTTATGTAGAAATCATGAAGGGAGAGGTACGAATCACTATCACTATCACTATCACTATCATTCTGTTCATTGTTTATTTCCTTGAGCAGGCCCAGTAACGTCTCCATTCGTCCTAGCCCTGAGATTTTAGCAGTTTCTCTTACTTGTTCTTCCCAACAGTGCCGCATTAGAGGCTCTTTCAGGGTCAGGGGAATGAGACCCATCATTGTTACTATATTTGTCTTATGAATATGCCACGGGGAGCTTGCCAGGCTCTCCCCTGTGGGCAGGAAGCTCTCAGTAGCTTGTCAGTTTCTCCGAGAGGGAGAACTACGCTATAAGATGTTTTGTGGCCACTTTGCAGGAACTTGGTTTTATACTCTTCCATAAGCTTGGTTTTATAATCTCTGGATGAGTTAGGAAATAAGGACAAAATTTCATCTGAAGGTTCAGCACTCCAGATTACTAGGAGATATGCTCAAGTGCAGGATTCCATCCAGGGTATATTGCTTTATCCTTTCCTCAGCTAGTAATCCATTTAAACAATCATAGTAAATTTACTTCTTATAATATTTCTATTCATTTTGTATGAACACAGTAAGAGATATATTAAGCTTAGAGGCTGGCTCTTCCTGGGGACATCTTACTATTTATTCCAGACGACAGTCCTCAGGCCAGGTTAGTCTTTCCTAAGCCCAGGAGGGTCCTTATTCAGTTACTTCTTTTTGGGTCATGACAGAGTTTGTCCCATGACCGTGCTCTTAATTTATTATCCTTATGGTGCTTAGCTTTTCTCCTTTTGATGCCAGCATAGCTTATAGCTTGCCCTGGGTCCATCCAGTCCCTTCATCGGGACCCTGTTTTTGGAATGCTAGGAACTAAGGGCAACTAACGCTTAGGTCAAGTAAATATGGATGCCCAGGAGTAAATATTATTTTGGAGTCAGTTAACTCCCATGTTACAAAGCATAGCATGAACTGTTTTCCTGTGTCTATAAAAAAAGGACATTGCTAAATAAACCATGCAAATGACACAAAGGAAAGAGAAAGGCAATATAGAATTATTAGTGCTTGATGGAATTGGGTCTGCCTCAGGGGCACTGTCATAGAAGTAGCTGAATAAACCTTAAGCTCCCTGTAGGAGGAGCAAGGACAACTTAATGTTATCCAACAATCACTCACCAAGACATTCTCAGAAAGTCATGACCTATATTCCTACCACTCCTGGCTCAGACCTGAACGACCCAGCACAGGCAGCTCTGGATTCTGAGGTAGCGGGGCAGATGATGCATCCCACTCTTGGTGTTTAGAATCTCTATGCCTATCAAGAGAAAGGAGCACTTGCTCCTGCCAAGCACACTATCTTCCAGGTTCAGGGCTCCCTTACTATGCATCCTTCAGATGCAAAGTGAAAAAAATCCCTTAGAGCCAGACCTCTTTGGCTCCATGCAGGGAAGAGATGTAGAGACTCTGCACAGACAGTGCTCCCTTATGTCTCTCCCTACCAAATTATCAGATACTGCTGAGCATGGGAGAGCTAAGGACTTTCCATGAAATCTAGCTTCAGGGGACTGACATGGCTGCTTCAGATTGTGTCTGATTTGGGGAGTTTGTTCGGTCCTCAGGAAGTCTGTTCTCCCATGGTCAGGATCCCAATTTACCTATCACTAGGAGCCTGAATGACGAGTCACACAACAAGCAAGTGCTCAGGTTTTCTTGCATGCCAGCCTTCCAATATCTGCTCTCCTGGCCTGTCAGATAGACCCTACCCCTGCCCACCAAACCATTCTCCCTTAGCTAGAAATTTCTCCAACTGAGCACCTCATAAGGTTTACAAGCAAAATCAAGTTTAAATGGCACTTCATCAATAAAAATTGTATCACTAATAAGAAACTTGTTCAGTAAGTTATAGAAATACTTTAAGAACTCAATAATTAAAAGTCTTAAAAATGAGAATGGACAGCAATGGAAAACAAATTATCAAATGCTTTCTTTTCAGCAGGTCGACTTTAGGGGGGAGAAACTCCAAATCAATAATAGTGCATTTTTTGTTGAAATATTGAATGTAATCAAAGTAAAGTGAAAGTAAAGTGAAATTTACCAGTTACACATGCGGGGTGGGGGGCGGGGGAGGTGGGGGGAAGTGGGAGGTATACTGTGATTCTTGGTGGTGGAATATGTGCACTCGTGAAGGGATGGGTGTTCGAACATTGTATAACTGAGACTTGAACCTGAAAGCTTTGTAACTTTCCACATGGTGATTCTATAAAAGAATAAAAATTTTTTTTAAAAAATGAGAATGGACATTTATCCAAGAAGACACACAAATCCCCAACACTCATGGAAACATTATAGTCACTAAAAACTCAAAGCCCTCATATACCACTCCACATTCACAAGAATGGCTATAATCAAAATGACATACAATTGTCAGTGTTGATAGGAATGTGGATAATTGGAATCTTCTCACATTTGTAGCAAGAATGGAAAATAATGCAGCCAATGTTGTTTGAATACAATCTAGTAGTTTTCAAAACATAAGGCACAAAGTTACCATATGATTCAGTATTTCAATGCCTTGATACGCACCCAAGAGAAATTTAAACTCACTAATAAATATTTATAGAAATTATTAATCTTAATATCCTAAGAGAACAATCTGTCCTTCAACTGAAATTAAATATATATATACTTTTTTTTATAATGATCCTCAAACAGTGTCATTTCATTTCATTCCAGCTGTTTTGTTATAACATGACTGAGAAAAATACAATCCTCTTTCAACCAGGCCCACTATGTGTGTGGAGCTTGCAAATAAACCCCATTAACTCACAGGGATTTGCCACCCACATCCAAAATTTGGTGGCTGTTAGATGTATTGGCTTCATTAAATTGTCCCATTTTGACTGAGTATCCAAGTGAGTCTGCACCAGCGTACTCTGTGATAGAAGAATGTCCTGTGAAAAGTTAGTTTCCACCTTCTGCCCTGAGATGCAAGGATAATCTCTGCCTACTTGCAACTCTGGACTGAAATAAGAAGATAGAAAAATAGGTGAATGGGTGAATATATGAATTAACTGATAAATACAACTTACTATTCGGCATTAAAAGTGCTTGAAGCTTTTATATAAAAGTTAGGTGATATTTGTGGTCAGAAATATTTCAAGAACACAGTTCTTGCTTATATCAACTGGCTTATAATAAAATTGATTTTATTACTATTGGTTTATTTAATTTTGCAGTTTCCAAGAACCCAGTGAAGTTAAATGAGGAATTGCTATGTTTGAAAATGGAATTATACCATTTAAATAGGAAATTATATGGTTTGTGAATTAAATCTTAAGAAATCATTAGAAGATAAAAAGAGAAGCTTCAACTTTTAATTGACAAATGTACAATCTCAGTGTCTGTCTAGAGGTTATTAGTACTATTTTTAATAGAGGCTGTCTCTTTATAGCTGATGAGAACTTTCATCTAGTTCTTAAAAGCCCAGTATCTTTTCTTAACTTTCTTTTTTACAAACCTATGATCAACCACATATTAATGGTTTATTTACACAAGTTTTCAATTTTGAACCATATTTACCCCAAATCAGTGTTTTAATTTTATAAAAAAGGATAAATAACAAAGAAATAGAGGATAAACAAATCAATCTCAGGTGGATAAATCAAAAATGCTGCCTAAGATGCAGATTGAAAACAGCTGATTTGAATTCACAAATTAGCTTACATTTTATTATGTGTCCAAGATCAAACATCTCAGGAGGCTTTAATGTACAAATTTGATCTTACATGAGCATTAACAATAAGCATGTTTTTGAGTATTTCAAACACACTAAATATGTAACAACTCCTAAGTAGCTAGTCATATGCAAATTATGTGAAAATAGACCTCACTATTTCTTTGATAATTATCAAATAAACAGTTTTATTACTCTGAAAATGGTACTTAGAAGAAAATATTGTAGGGCTGGGGTTATATTAAAGAAATTAGGGTGCTTGTCTAACACACAGTCAACCAAAATTTGATCCCCAGCATCTGATGTGGTTTCCAGTGAGAGAGATTCCTGAGCATAGCCACAAGTAAGCACGGACCACTGCCAGGTGTGTCCCCGAAAATGAAAGGAAAAGTAAATGAAGAAAATAGACATATAATAATTGCCTCTTTTACATTTAGAATTATTTATTATTTTTAAGAGTTAACACCATTAGTAAGGCCTACTATAAGTGATATTTACTTATAGCTATACAATTTTCTTATAGTCTATATTTTCATAATTACTTTTCCTAAATTTGTTTCATCTTTTTTGCTATAGTTTTTACAGGTGTGTCTCTTACAAACATCATATGAATTTTTTAAATATTTTGGATCCTTTACCCTACATACTTTTAATTTTTATTGCGAAATATCTAAATTTCACAATTGAGAAGAAAAGATTCACAGTTTATGAAGAAAAAAAGTAAAATAAAATTCCCAATATTCACCAGGAAAAAAGCCATTTATTGTAATTTACCTAGATAAGTAACAATACAAAAATTGTGATTATTATTTATTATAGACATAAATTTCAAAGGTTATTCAAATGTCTGTGCATCCTTAAATTTACTCGGTGTGGGGACTTAGAGAAAATATGAATACAAAATCGTTAGACTCTTAAATATTTAAAAGGAATCAAATACTGAATTCCAATGAGTGTATAAGAAAGAAAAACTACATGCCTGTAGATTAAAAAGTCACTTTGAAAAAATAATAAAAACCAAATAAAAATATATTCTTAAAAAACTCATGTATTAGAAAAATGGGCTCAAAAAATATTGAAAATAAAATGTATAAAAGCAAATCCTGAGGCTGGAGCAATAGCACAGTGGGTAGGGAGGGTGTTTGCCTTGCACGCAGCTGACCCGGGTTTGATTCCTCCACCCCTCTCAGAGAGCCCGGCAAGCTACCGAGAGTATTTTGCCCACATGGCAGAGCCTGGCAAGCTACCTATGGTATGCCAAAACAGTAACAAGTCTCACAATGGAGACGTTACTGGTGCCTGCTTGAGCAAATCAATGAACAATGGGATGACAGTGATGATGACAGTGAAAATCAAATCCAAAAATATAATAAAAAACTCTACATCACTGACATAATAAACTTATTTCTGAAATACAAATGTAGTTCAGCACTGTAGCACTGTAGCAGTGTCGTCCTATTGTTCATCGATTTGCTCAAGCAGGCACTAGTAATGTTTCCATTGTGGGACTTGTTGTTACTGTTTTTGGCATATCAAATATGCCATGGGTAGCTTGCCAGGCTCTGCCATGTGGGCAGGATACTCTTGGTAGCTTGTTGGGTTCTCTGAGAGAGAGAGAGAGAGACGGAGGAATTGAACCCCAGTTGGCCACCTGCAAGGCAAATGCCCTACCCGCTGTGCTATCACTCCAGCCAGAAGTGAAATAAACTAGAAGGAAAAAAAGAAAAATGTCATATTTCACTCATCTATAGTTTGTAGAGGCACAAAAATTAAAAAATAAACAATATTGAGCAACGATAAACCCTTGATCTCAAAACATAAAACTCAAATTACCAAGCATAAGATGGGTCTGAGGGTGGAGGGGCATGATAAGAAAGAATAAAAGTAATGCAAGGACATTGTAGAGGGTATTGGGCACTTCGGTAGTGATGGATGCAGTGACCATGTATATGAATACTATAAAATGTAGCACTATTGTAGCCTTGCTACCTAACTCTGAAAAAACTTGATTAGTTAATTAAAAAAATATTTGAAAGTACTTTAATAAGGTAAAACATGCTATTTGAATTCTTTTCACTAAATATTCACTATAGATCTAATGGAAGATTTGCATGATGCCTGGAAGATAAAACAGTAAAATTTATGTTCAGAATTAAAGATCCACATGATGATGGAAAGCTATACTATGTTCATGGATCAGAAATTTCATATTGTAACGTGTCTATCATCCCTAAAGCAATCTCTATATTTAATTCAATTGTACTTAAAGTTCCAGCAAAGGAATATATGCATGCATGTGAGTGCCATGTGCTTTTGCATGTTTGAGTATGTTGACAAACTTAATCTAGTTTATAAAAAAAATGAAACACACTAATGAAAATCTTGAAGAAGATTGCCAAGGTACGTGTACTACCTTTTCTTAAAAAAAAAAAAAAACACTAAATTTATGAGTGTGTTATCGGTGTGTGTGGGGAAATGAAGTAGTATTCCTGAAAGTTTCAGTGTTGTAAACCAGTATTGCCCTAATTAAAACATATTTTACATAAGCAAATAAATCACTCATTTAAATATATTGCTACTGAGCAGTTTTATGATACAGAAAAGATGTTTCTAAGAGTGTATCTCTTGGGGGGGGGCTGGAGCAATAGCACAGCGGGCAGGGCGTTTGCCTTGCATGCGGCCGACCTGGGTTTGATACCCAGCATCCCATATGGTCCAGTAAACACTGCCAGGAGTAATTCCTGAGCAGTTCAGAGCCAGGAGCAACCCCTATACATCGCCGGGAGTGACCCAAAAAGCAAAAAAAAAAAAAACAGGTATCTTTTTTTTTTACTGTAACTTATTCAAATCTGTCTCTCTTGTCCTTAGTTATCTTCTCTCACTATTTCAAAGTAAGCCGTTGCATATCAACCTCTAATTTTTCATAATACAGAAAGTTGTGTCCAACATTCATTAATATCTTTCAACTTATGATATTGTCTTCTCTTCATTTCAATTTTTTAGAGAAGAAACCATACCCAGCAGTGTAGAGTGGCTATGTCTTATTTGGTGCTTAGGAATTGTTCCAGATGAAGCTTTGAGGACTGATACAAGTTTGCTGCATGCAGAGCCTGTGTCTATTCCAGCCAGCTGAAATATCTCTCCAGTTCCTCCATTCTTCACAAAAATCACCTTTCCCATCAACGATTGTGCATCCTGTCATCAAAACAGTGTTTCCGCAGAATTGTTTATGACTATGATTAGATTTCTACTGAATTTGACAACAAATAAATAAGTAAAATAATCCAAATAAATGGCAGTCAGACACTCATTATCTTCCCTGACTTTCACAGCTGGCAGAATCTCTCTCTGAAAAGTTTATTTTAGCCAAATACCAAAATCTTGAGTTCTTTTTCACAGCTTGTAAGCAAATGTTAGTGTGTGGATTGGATTTATATCTTACTCATACAAGAAAAGAGAGAGAGAAAGAGAAAAAGTTGTAGGACTGAGAAGGCATAACAAAGGCTTATTTTGTAGCAATAGAAAAACAACTGCCTGGTTAGAGATGAACATGACTGATGGGATTTCCGTGATAGCCTCCAAACACTTAATCTTAGCCAAATATAAATGTGCTGAATTTATTACACTTGAGTTCTGAAATTAAAAGTGGCCATCTGTGGCACATGTGTGTGGTACACAGAACAGTAATATATTGTGGACAAGCTCAATATGAACCAAAGGATACTGTGATTATGATATGGTAAGCACCCTCACACACCAAAGGAACTAAATGAATTGGATGGGTTCAGGAGAGAGTTCTTTCCTGGATCTCTTTTCTGAAACAGTGTACAATACAAAGGAAATATTTACTAATAATTGATTCTATGTATCCCTATAAAGGATTGTTCAGCCTAAATCTGGAAATGCAGTTTACTAAAACAGAACAAACAATTCAATAAAACTAAATTCTATGGGGAAAATATCATGTGTCAGACAAAAGAAATGAAAAGAAAATGTTACCCTCCCAAATTTTTTTGGAAAATAAGATATGAAGGTCAGCACTGTGAATGTTATTCCACTGGGATTTTCAGACAGATGTTAGGATCAAATTATTTACATATATATACATATATATGTGAGATATACATATATATCTCACAGATGGACTTGCATTTTTTAATTCAAGGAGAAATTGACGTTTTCAATAGGAAACAGAATGTATCTAAAATTAATTTTTGCAGCAAATCCAAGAGATTAGGGTTTATATAACAAGAATTAAGATGTAAAACGTTAATAGAAAACTATTTTTCTTTGTAAATTTTACAAAGGGAACACTTTGAAAAAAAGGGTACAGCTGCCAAGGACTGGAGACCAGGAAGCTTGTATAAACTTGCTTAATTTGAGTGAATTTTATTCATACTTAGAATTGTCTGTATGCAGGAAATAGATAGCAAGTTAAAATTCTTGGACTGGTATGATATCACTATAATAGCAGAAGTCAGGCTATTGTTTCAATGGCTTTCTGGGTGCTTTTATTTCATTTGCAAATAAAATCCCATTTAAACAAGACGTTGTGTCAAGATACTGTGTCAAAATAAAATTGATTCACAACCAGACTCTAAAATCTCCAAATACTAAACAGCTGACTTTATAGAGTAATTCCTGAGGATACTCTCTTATAGAAAATTAGTAAAGTAGGAATCAAATTATTAGCTGCTGAAGATGTCTAATATCATTTATTCCAAAATAGGCCTTCTAGGATATTGTAAAAAATAGATAAGAAACAAGAGCAAAGATAAAGAGATTTTTTTAATGACTATAGGGAGAACACCACTGGATTATCTTACAATATACATGCATAACTATATGCACATAATAATATACATATTTACAATAATAATATGCATAATCACTGTGACTGTCACTGTCATTGTCATCCCATTGCTCATTGATTTGCTTGAGCGGGCAACAGTAATGTCAGCATAGCAGGTAGGGCATTTGCCTTGCACATGACCTATCCGAGTTTGATTCCTCTGTCTCTCTCAGAGAGCCCGGCAAGCTATCGAGAGTATCTTGCCTACAGCAGAGCCTGGCAAGCTACTCATCTTGTATTTGATATGCCAAAAACAGTAACAAAAAGGTCTCACAATATACATAATAATATACATAATTACAAAATACATAATGATGCATTATCTTACAATATGCATAACTTTTCAGTTATAAATTATTAAAATTTCAGTTTAATTGTGCAAAGAATTTAAGTTTCCACAAAAAAATAGAAATAATCACTGACCCATTAAAGATATTTTTAAACTAAATAAAATAAATTTAAAAGAGTGAGCAATGGGTATTGTTGCTTAAAAAATGGTAGCAAACCAATGACTAGAGAAAATGGTCATTTTGCGTCATGAGTATAGTATCTATTTGGAGACCAACTTAGCTGGAAAGTGATTGTATAAATATACATATATACAACATATCTAGTTATTTTTACAAAATCCTTTGTGGAGAATATGCATATAAAGCAAGTGCCTGCATATGTAATCAGTAGTTATTTAATCTAGGACCATGATTTCCTTGTGTTTAATTTTTATTGTTGATGCATTCTTTCTTATTATATAAGCCTTATTTGTGTGGGAATTTTCGTCAAAAGAAGTAAGTATTATTTTTCATGGATATTTTTCCCCTTGAAGCTAATGTCTTATTTCTGGCTCTGTGCTTAGGAATCACTCCTGGCAGTGTTTGGAGGACCATATGTGGTACCAGACACCAAACCAGGGTCAGCCATTTGCAATACAAACACCTTCACCCCTGTGCTATTTCTCTAGCCCCTAACCAAATACTTTTAATTACTCCATTCTTATTTGTCACTGTTACAAAATAACCATATTTTCTTTTGCCATTGGTAAAATAACAGTATTTTCTATCAATCTCTTATACAAAACCATCACTGTTATCCCGTTGTTCATCGATTTGCTCGAGCAGGTGCCAATAATATCTCCATTCGTCCCTGTCATGTGCTAGTGTAGCCTGATAGCGTATTGGGAGCTCTTTCAGGATCAGGGGAATGGGGACCATCATTGTTACTGTTTTTGGCATATCAAGTACGCCACGGATAGCTTGCCAGGCTCTGCTGTGCGGGTGGGATAGTCTCGGTAGCTTGCCAGGCTCTCCGAGAAAGACGGAGGCTTTTGGGGTGGCCTGTAATCACCTTTACAGGTGTTCCCAGTCTACTGACTGTAAGCTTTTCATCGACTGGCACGTTGTAACGATCTGCACACTGACAAACGCGCACCTGCTGCATCTCTGGGCAGCATCTGGGACATCTGCAGCCTCAGGTTGATCTCCTTGAGGTTGATGGAGTGCGCCCAGAGGTTGTTGAGCAGCTGGCAGAGCAGGACCCTATGGCAGAGGGTCTGTGCCAGGTCGAACACCTGTACTGAGTCCCAGGTCACCCAGTGGTTGGCTGACAGCACCCCACAGTGAATGAGCCACTGTGTGCACTGCCACCATGGCTCTATGACTGACAACACTGCGACAGCCTGGCTGGGGCAGCTGGTGACACTGCAGCCACCGCCGTGGTTTCTCCATGCCCCGGTGATGCCATTCTGTCCGAATCTTGCAAAACAGCCTGCAATGTCCATCAGGAATCATGTGTAGAGTTCCAGCAGGGATAACGTTTAGAGTTCCATGCCCATACTCTCTATATATATTTATGACCAAATATTTTCAAGGTCACATGTCTGGAATGCAGTTAAACTTATTGAGCAATAATGTCTTCAAGAGAACCTGTTCTGCATTCGCTTATTTTAAACATACTTTTGGTGATGGTGATAGAATAGTCATAAATGCCAATAATGAATCAAGAAAAATACAGCATATTTATCAATGATATGTGGTACTAACACCATAAAAGAGCGTATATATCACAAAAGATATATATCTTCCTTACTTTACTTTCTTAGTTCATCCCTGGACATTTTACAACTGTAACTTCTTTGATTTTTCAAGAGAAGAAAAATGGCAAAGAAGTCAAATTATAGTATCTTTGTTTCAGCTTCCAAAAGATAATCTATTTGACAAGACTTTAAAGGTCTTGACCTAATGTTGGCCTGCAATGAGTTCATACCTGAAAGAATTGATACTTTTGACATAACTGGGTCACCACAAACTCAACCTTATGTGAAAGTTCTGAAAAAGTTTAAAATTAGCCTTGAGTGGAGAGAATACACTGGCAAGTGTATTGATGCATTTTAAGGATTTTGTAGCTTGTTTCACAGCTTTATAATAAATAAGTTGTACATTTATTTTCATAAACAATAAATACTGTGTTGCTTAAAGAAAAATTAAAGACTGAGATGAGTCTCATGACAATTGCTGATGTCTGACATTTGATATATCCCAATTACCAATTTTGAGTTCCCATCATGAGGTAACTGATGGCTCAACCATTTGACTTTTAATACTACTAACAGCGTTCTGGATATGAGAAGCAGCTCTTTTTGAATTGGTAGTCCGTGATGAAAATGTTTTAGTTTTCAGTGAAGAATTGTAGCTGGTCCTTCTTTTCTCATAGTTTTTTTATTGGGTTCCAAGATTTAAAGTAAAGTTCAAGTATAAAGAGAATTTGAAGACAAAATGATAGATTATAGCTATAAACAAAATTCTTTTACAAAATAGTTTCTGACCTTCCTTTAGGAGGCACAAAATACATCTTGACGTGGTTCGTCCCAGTGAAGCAACAGTCAGGGATTCTGAAAATATTTCCAAAAATTCAGTGAGAAGTCAGGTAATAAAATTTGTTGTCAAGGGGAATGATTAGTAGAAAGAAGCATGTTTTTAATGTCTATTTTTGTTTTGTTTTATTTTATTATTGCAAAAGAAAAAACAGAAGATGTAAAACATCAGAAGATTTAAGTACTATTATGAAAATAATTATTATAACTTACTGGCTGCTTTATCAAAACACATTTTCCCTCAGGGAAGAAGAAATTTTATAAAGATATAAGTCCCTTTATTAAAATTCCTAAAGTGTAATTTATAATAAGTGAACCTCAGCTTCACTTATTATAAAGAGGAAAGAGAATGGGTAGATTTGTCAGCACCTAATAAATAGAATACCCAAAGAAAACCAGGTTCAAGTTTAAAGAATTCACAGAACACTAAAATCCAGTTCTTGTAGCAGAAGTATGATAGGCGGGTATACAGGGTAAGATAGCAGGAGAAACCAAAGGGAACACCAAATTCTAGTGCCAATAAGGGTGGTATCTATGAGTGAATCAATGACATTGGGAGTTAACCAGATGGTAACAGGAGCCAGCACACATGCACTGTCTTGGGTAAGTTATTTAAATTGAGATTCTACCATTCATCCTGAATGAGCATAACCCTGTATGCTACCTTCCATAATATCACATGAGTCAAAAAATACAGGGACTGCACTTAAAATTTTAATTTCCAGTAGTCATTTCTAACCACCAAGACAAGTGCAAGAGCCCCAGCCATCAAGACTTGTCAGTTACATGTCTTAATCCCCATTGGCTTAAGTTAGATGAACTCTAATTTTGTCTGCAGAGAAATATTTGCACATTTGTATCCATAATTTGAAATAAATTAGTTATGAAAATTTATAATTGTGGTTTTTCTTTGCTCATGGCTATGGCTGGGTTCCAGAGGTCTTCGGCTGCAGGGCCTCTGCTCAGGGCAGGGAGATAAACTCATCCCGTCCCGCTCCAAAGGGCCCGGTGAAGACAGCCAGGTGCGGGGGCAAAATATCTGCGTTGCTCTCTTCTGAGAGCGTTGCCCTGAGCAGAGCCCCAGCAGCCAAGGACCTTCGTAACCCAGCCACAGCCATGCTCAAGGCCCCTCTCCACACATTCAGACGAGCCTCAAGCATGAAGGAAATGGCAGAGGAATCCAGGTGTACGGGACCTGAGGCTGAGATCTCCAAGCTTACTCAAATTGGAATTGGGGCTCCTCCACCCAGACCCCCCACTTTTCAGTAATTTGGAAGCCACATCCACAAACTTCCCCCAGTGCCATTAATCCCATCGATGGCCAAGATCCAGAGACTATAAAACAACGCTCCCGGAAGCATGCAGCCGCGACCTCTTATAGCCAGTTCTCCCTCTCAAAGAACCTGGCAAGGTACCGAGAGCATCCTGCCCGCACAGCAGAGCCTGGCAAGGTGTCCATGGCATATTTAATATGCCCAATACAGTAACAATGATGGGTCTCATTCCCTTACCCTGAAAGAGCCTCCAATATGGGCACCGCTGGGAATAACAAGTGAAGAGAAGCTGCTAAAATCTCGGGCTAGGACAAATGGAGACATTACTGGCACCCGCTCAAGCAAATAGAGGATCAATGGGAATACAGTGATATAGTGTGATACAATGATTTTTGCTCATTAGTACCCAGATTACCCATAGTACTGAATATGGCATAAATACAACTAAAAATTCTTTCGATATTATAGCACCAATAAGTTCAGAAGCACCAATCAACCTCATATTTTTAGAACTTTTCAATATCTTCTTTCTCTTTTAAATACTAGCATGTATTCAATACATTATAAAAATAGGAGTTGCAAGTTTCTTACAAGGTCATTTTTGGAAGTTTCTAAAAATTGTCTACAGACTTACATTCCTTACTTAAACAGTGAAGGTTACATCTTTATCTCATGCATATACATAGATTTCTGACTTCCTTTCATATAACACAATGCAGTAAAAGTATCACTGCATGACATTTAAAACCAAATCATAAAGGATAATGAAGCTCCTGCCTTGAATACTGGGTCCCATACTTTTACAGTCTCAAAGAATCATGGATGAAGTTTAAATGCTCTGCCATAACTATAAGGCACAGAAAATAAGTATCTGCTCCAGTTGTGAGTTCCAAATAAGCTCTCACTGAGCTGCAAAAAAATTAAAATTTAAAAATAAAGCAATAATCCAGCATCCAGAGAAGATGACCACCATGGGCCTACAACTCAGTAAGCCCTTGTAGGTATAAATGCAACTATATGAGAGAACCGACACAAAAAGAATGACAATGATGAAACCACCATTTTCCAAACCTTTTAAATTTTGTTGTCATTTGATGCAACGATAGATTATATATAATATATATATATATATGTCATATATATATTATATATATATCATCTGATTCAAATTTTCTACCCTAAGGTGAAGCTACTAGTTTAAATAACTAATAAAAGAGCTATCCCTTTACATGTTAGCCATATGTCAAGTAACTATACTTTGTTAATCAATATACTTACGACTCTAATTTCAGTACAATATTCTAGATTAACCTGGGTCAGCATAAAATAAATATCTGGCTTCTTCAACATGAAAGTTTGCTGTGTACTCAAATGCACTCAGCCTAAATCTCTTGGTTTTTTCTCTGTGGGAAAACAATTCCATATTCTTTCAGATTTGCCTCAAATGATAGGAATTTCAGAATTGTGTGTGCCCTCCCCTGAGCATACTCCTACTAGAAAACTCAGTCCTAAAATACATGCAAATGTTTGACGGTTTATTTTACAACTCATCTCCCAAGAATAGAAGTCAGTGAAATAATTTTTCTATCACTATTTCTATTGTTCTAAAATACAATATTTCATTAACACAATTCACAATTGTTTTAGTCTACTTTTCTAGCAGCCACATCACACTACTAGCTTATTTTATGGCTTTCATTAAATAGAGGTTCCTGAACTTTTCCATCTGCTTTATAGCCAAGCCAGCTCATTCTCATCAACTGACTTTCTGAATCTAAATAAAACTTAAAATATATTTCTTCATAGCACTGTAGCACTGTTGTCCCGTTGTTCATTGATTTCCTCCAGCAGGCACCAGTAGCATCTCCATTGTGAGACTTGTTATTACTGTTTTTGGTATATTGAATATGCCATGGGTAGCTTGCCAGGCTCTGTCGTATGGGCGGGGTACTCTCGGTAGCTTGCTGGGCTCTTCAAGAGAGATGGAGGAATCAAACTTGGGTTGGCTGTGCATAAGGCAAAGGGTGTGCTATCATTCCAGTAATTGCATTTAATTGACTTTGCACCCCATATATAGGATGCACAATTTTAATTATGAACTCATTCTAAAACTCTAAAATTTTACCTATAGAAATATTGGGCCAACAGAACAGAATATACGCTGATTAAATTTTATTGAAACCTTCAGAATATTTACCAACACATCCAGGGAATAAATATCAGCAGTTCTATAATTTAATTCTAACCATTTTGTCTTGATTAGGATTAAATACTGATATAATGGAAATCATTTAAAGACATTTGCCTATGGAATTTTGTGTCCTTTAGAGATTCTGAAAAACAGTAGTTAATGTTAACTTAGCATGAGTAAATGCATGCTAGTTCTTAGAGATTATGCGTGTGTATGTGTATGTGTGTGTGTATGTGTGTGTGAAACCTTATTCCTATTCCTAGTACAATCTTCTGTTAGAAATCTTCAGCCTGTAAGGTAGTATAGGTCTTACAGTGCTTGCCTTGTATGTGGCCAAGTCTGGATTAATCCCTAGCACTCTCTATGACCCATTGAACACCCCTGAGCACAGAACTGGGAAAACTCCCCTGAGCACTGCCAAGTGTGGCCAAATACCCTGTCCCACTCCCTCTAAAAATGTGTTATCTGATTTTTCAGTAAAAATAATATGGCTACCTTAAAATATCAAGTAATATTTATTAGACCAATTAATTAAATAATACATTAAAGTCTACACAAATTATTCCATTATTCCACTTTCTTTTCTACATAAGAAGAAAAGTTAGCTATGTAGTTAACTCGGTTATTGACTTTTCCTTTTTATTTGCCATACTCCACCAAGCCTCTCCCTGTTCATGACAGCTGATCTCGTGGACTTTCTCAATACTGTCTCTACAGTGCCCAAAATAATATCCAAGCCATAAGTATAGCCACTGCATAAAGACTTACCAAGTGAAGAAATTTGATTTAATAATTTGAGGTCTGTCTCAAATTCACTCACTTACTCCCGCAACATTATGGTATCCAGTCTTTTCCTTATAGTTAGATTTTTTTTTCTTTAGGAAGAAGACTGTACTGGAGCTCAATTTCCTCTCTGTCCTTTATTAATGAATTTCATGGTAGCACCATATTTGTTCCTCTTATGTCAGATATTTTTTATAAAATCAGTGTTTTAACACAGTTCTCCTAAGAAGCAGTATTCAAACACAAGGGATTTCTGTTGCAGGTGATCCTGAGAAACAGGGAAGAAACCATAGTCAGACAGAAAATGAGAATGAAGAGTTTAACTCCACTATCCACAACATTGAAGAATGCATCTTTGGGTATTCACGTTTGGAACAGTTGCTCAAATAGACCTCAAGAGCTTAGTGGAGTTACACATGTTTGGGTGACTTCATAGTTCAAGCATTTTTCTCACCTCTCCAAACAAAGTCATGTTCTCTTCTTCAGCCCTCTAGGGAAGACTGAATTTCCCCAGACATAGCAGCAGGTTGACATAGATTTAAGTGGAACATCTGTGTGTATCTGACTTTCACATTGATTATTTTTCTCGTTTTGTCTCATGAGTTGTTGAAGTAGTAGACATGCTCCTGAAGTAACCCTATTCAAATTTAAAGTCTTTTATTTTACATTATAAATAAATAGTAGGGGTGGTAGTGCAGTTCACTGGTAGAGTATTTGACATGCCTGTGCGAAGTGTTGTATTCCACCAAAAAAATGTAGATTAAACATGAGATAATTTCCAAAAGAATATCTAACAATAAAGTATTTTTTAAATGTCTGTTAAATATAAATCAGAGAACATACCATAAAAATGCATCACTGTATCACTGTCATCTCATTCGTTGTTCATAGATTTACTCGAGTGGGCACCAGTAATGTCTCTATTACATAAAAATGCATATGTATGACAAATATAGCAAATATAGTGCTATAATTAAATTGTGCATATTAATGCATAGGACTTTTGGTGAGTTTTTGGCTTCTTTTAATTACCTATGTATCCAATTTTTTTTCTGCTTTTTGGGTCACACCCAGCGATGCTCAGGGGTTACTCCTGGCTTTGCACTCAGGAATTGCTCCTGGAAGTGCTTGGGGGACCATATGGGATGCCGGGGATCGAACCCAGGTCGGCCGCGTGCAAGGCAAAGGCCCTACCCATTGTGCTATCGCTCCGGCCCCTGTATCCAATTTTTTTTCAGAAATTAAATTCTGTCTTATTGTTTTAGTAGGAAGCAAGAAAAAAATTGTTAATTGATATAAGCAACTATCCATTCATTGTGAGAAAGTATATAAGTCAAAAGATATTATGGATGCCTCCAAGATAAAATGAATCCTTATTTTAAAGTGGTACCCTTTTCTAATTACTTTAACAATATGTTAAATTTTTTTATGGCACTTCTGGCTGCCAACATCTTTCAAGCCATGGTTTTTCTATTAAAATGGAATTTCACTATGATAAAATAGGACAATTTAATTTGTTTGGAATAAATTTCAAGATTCTTGTCTTAGTCTTCCATGTCTAAAACACTTGAAAATCTTGGTTAAAGTAGTGAAGAGAAAAATAAGCTAAGAAAAAAAGATGCTAGGATATTTTAAAATTTGTTTCTGGGATTCATTTTGAGTGTTTACACTGATCAAATACCAAAAACAGAGGCCTGAGAAATAATGCAATAGGTAGGGCATTTGCCTTTTAAGCAGCTGACCCAGGTTTGATTCCTGGGATGCCCTATGGTCCCCAGAGCAGTGCCAACAGTAATTCCTGAGTACAGAGCCAGGAGTAATCAATAACCCCTGAGCATCAACTGGAGTGGTCAAAAACCGAACAAAGATATAGTGTGAAATATTAGGTAAACTAAAAAAAGAGTTTGATGTGAACATAGTAAATTTTGCAGTACAAATTATGTAATAATTATAAATCACCATAATAATAATAATATATGAGACACTAACAGACATCACATATGACATTTTTGTAGTATATAACCTAGAAATCTTTCTGAGCACATTTCACACTTGCAACTGTTGAATAAGAATGAGTAAAAGAGGGGCTGGAGCAATAGCACAGCGGGTAGGGCGTTTGCCTTGCACGCAGCCGACCCCGGTTCTAATCCCAGCATCCCATATGGTCCCCTGAGCACCGCCAGGGGTAATTCCTGAGTGAAGAGCCAGGAGTAACCCCTGTGCATCGCCGGGTGTGACCCAAAAACCAAAAAAAAAAAAAGAATGAGTAAAAGAAAAAAGATAGCAGCTAAAAGTGCAATCATATTGGGAAGTATCTCAACAAGCACCACCGACATTGTTTTGGACAACTCAAAATTCCTTTTAAATTTTAATTAAACCTCCTTCATTGCAAGATACTGAGATCAATTGTATCTTCAATATATACACATCGTTTATGATCTGCTTCCTTGTGATTTATCTTCATTCTTTTATAAAAGCACATTTTCAGGGACTCAATAGGAGTAGGGTATTTTACTGAATATTCCATAGATAAACTGCTCTTCTTACAGGACATCCATCTCACCATGATTCATTTTGCAAAGTAGGCAGAAGTTTTATTTTATTTTATTTTATTTTATTTTATTGAATGACCATGAGTTACAAAGCTTTGTAAACATTCATGACTGAGCTCAAGGTATATAATTTTCCAATACCAATCCATTTAGCAGTATCAAAGGAAATTACATAAGCAGAATTTTTTAGCTATATTCTTCCCAATACAATGAAATTATATTGACTTGTTCTGTCAGTATGATTTCCACCCTTTAAAATGAAGCAAAACGTATACTTCATTTCCTCAGTTGCTCCAGCCAGATTTTACACAAATACAAAATATAGCAAGTGACTAACAAATTAGGCAAGACAGATATAGAACATTTCCATAACGTCTTCCAGTTTCTACTAAATATTTACATTAAAAAATCCTTCTAGCTACTTGCTAGGTCTTAATAAAAAGCCAAGTTTTAGTATCATCAGTTTTGCCACAAATATTAATATTTGACTTGCAAAGTAGTCCGGATAATTTAAGGAATAATTGAATGCAACTGTTGCTAAAGTATTTATCTCTGTTTTAATGTTTTAAAAGTCATTGACATATATTGCAAGCTTAGTTAATGGATAGTCAGAGGTTTGAGTGAACCCTGTTGTGTTAGTTACTGCTTTATATTTTTTTTTTAATTTCATGCTTTATATGAACCAGGATTGGGGTAGAAACTACAGAGTATAGCTTACACTCAGGGTATCTCATAGAGTTATACTCAGACTTCATTTGGGGCTTAAGTTATTGAATGCCACCATTGTGCAGGATGACCCATTCTAACTGACTCACTCAAATTATTGTCAAGTTGTCTTATGTCCATAGGTCTTCTTTAGTATGCTGACAGTATACTAATAGTATACTGTACTGTATACTACTGGATTCTTAGTAGCTGGATTCTTACAAAGCTAGAGATCCAAGATACCAGAGCAAAGCTATCATACCTTTTATGACCTAATGATGGATGTCTCACATTATCACTTGTACCGCACTCTGTTGGTCACTCTGGCTAGCCCTCGGTGACTCACTCAGGGAGAGCATGACTGTTAAGAGACAGGAATCACTGAAGATCATTTTAGAGACTAAAAGGTCATGCTCGTTCAATAGCATTACTTGCTAGATGATAGGGTTTGAGAGCAGGGATCAGAGAATAGTACAACAAATTTAGCCACAGTGGCTAGTATTAGAACAGAGATTTGTCAAGTGATCTTCAAAGAAACCTAATGTCTCATTTTTCCCCTTAAGCATTCCTTAAATGACTAAGGTGCTAGAATCCTTCATTCCTGCTAGCTTTCCACACATGAAAAACTTGTATCTCTTAAGAGGATGAAACTTTATCAGTGACACCTTCAAACATTCTGAATTTTAGTAACAAAATAAAATGACTGAAAAATCTTTTGAAAAATTACTTATACATTAGTTCTGGTAGAGATTATAGTCTACTGATGTGGATGAAGTCCAAGAAGCAAAAAATTTTAAAGTATTTTAGGCAATGATAGCTTGTAGTGTAAGGTGGGAATCGCATAATAGAGGTATACCTTCTCAATGTTCCATCTCCTCAACTATCTCTTTCCTAAATATCTCCTGATAGTTTTCTCAGACCTGATTTTTAAACTCCGATTTCCTACTTGTGAACATGATCCATAAGAAAACTCATCACTTCTCACTAAAAATTGATTTAATTTCCTAGTTCCTTATGGTGTCTTTTTTAAAGCAATTTTTAAAATGTTTTAACTGCATTAGAATGAGAAATACAGTTACAAAGTTGTTTGTGATTGAGTTTCAGCCATACAATGTTTCAACACTCATCCATCCACCAGTGTACATTTCCTGTCACCAATATCCCCAGTTTCTCTTCTGCACTTTCCCATACCATATTCCCTCAGCCTGTCTGTATGGTGGACATCTCTGTATTTAATCCTTCTAAACCCAAGAGGCTGTTTAGTATTGACTTTTATATAGTAGGCATTGCCTATTTTTTTCCAAGCCAGAAAGAAAATTGATTGTGTGAATCTACTTAGGCTGTTCACTGAGAAATGCTACCGTTAATTACTTTACTAATTACCCTAGATAATAACTTACTTTGTTAAGGGGAAAATTAAACTCTATGAGGAAAAATAAACCCACAACCTAGTGTAATAGAACAAAGCAAGTTCTCCCTATGAATGCAATCTTCATTCTGTTGCTTGTGAATAAGGAAATAAGTAAGTAAATAGCTTCAACATGATAATTAGTTACATAGCATAGTATAAACATCTCCACTGCACCCAAGAATGACTGTATTTCAACCACCTGGACGAATGATACTTCTACCCTGATGCTCCATCTTTTTCTAAAGGAAGAGGAGGATTGTATCACACTATCACATCATCAAAGAGAAAAATTCTGTGTATCTACTTCCATAGCTGTTTACGGGGTTGGGGGTGGAAATGAAGGGGTCAGAGAGATAGTATAGTGGCTAGGGCACTTGCTTTGCACATGCCCAGCCTGAATTCAGTCCCTAGAACCTCATGCTTCCTAAACCCTGCCAGGAATGATCTCTGAGAAGAGAGTTATGAGTAAGCCCTGAGTATGGTTCCCCCAAAAACAAAATAAATAGAAAAAAATTATATACCAGAAAGTCTCAGGTTTTAATATGTATGTGAATTGTTTAGATCTTGTTAAAATGCAAGTCTGGGCATATTCTATTCTATTATGATATTATACATTTCTGTCAAGCTCTTAGGAGACATCATTGTTGTCAGTTGTGGCCCACACTATAATTATAAAGAATATAGATATTATAGAAAAATCAACATGATGACTACAAAATAGTATTTTCTCTCTCCTTTGATCTCATCTGTAAGTATAAGATGCATTAACCACTTCCTTTGATTGACATACACTCAAATACTTATCACAGTTTCTTATTTTCCCCCAAATTTTATTTTATTAAAGCACCATGAGTTGCAAAGCTATTCAGAATTGAGTTTTTTAGATACAATGTTCCATCAGATATCCTGCCACCAATGTCAAATTCTTCAGTGTTACCAGATTCTCTCTCTCCATTCCCAGCCTACCATTTTGACAGGCGCCTTTTAAGTTTGGTTATTAAAATTTGGGTCTCATAATTTCAGCATTGTTGACTCTGGGGTTTGGATTTTTAGGTCTAGTATTCCTTAACACCACTGGTGTACCTGAATCCCCTTGACCCTGCCTGGTTACTTCTCATTTATCTCTTTCTCTTTCTCCTTCACTCTACTTCTTTCCTTCTCCTGCCTATACTCTGGGGCCAAGGGTTATTTAGGCACCCACCCTTTAAGCCATTGCATTTACTCATCTAAATACCACATATTAGTGATATCATCCTGTGTTCTTCTTCAGGCTTACTTCATTTAAAATGATATCTTCCAGTTCCATCGATGTTGCAGCAAATTTCATGATTTCATCATTCCTTAAGTAGTATTCTCTCTATATATATATATGTGTGTGTGTATATATATGTGTTGTACATATTTATGTGTGTATGTATATAATTTAAAGGTGTCTTCAATGCTACAATGCCACTGGAAAAGGTGACAGAACCAAAAATAAATAAATGGGAATACATCAAATTAAAGAGTTTTGAACACATCATATAAAGGATTGATATCTAGGATACATAAAGTATTCACAAAGATCAGTACCCAGAAATCCAACAACCCCATAAAAAATGGGGAGAGGAAATGAATAGTGCCTTTGCTGAGAAAGATCAATGGATGCGCCAACAAGCACATAGAAAATTTTTCTTATATTTATACTTCTGATTTTATCTGCTTTTATTGTGAAGAGTCTTCTGAGAACCCTTGTAATATAAATACAAGTTGTTTTTATGAAAAGGGCATAATTGGAAAAAATTCATATCCTAACAAAGCTTATTTCTAGTCAGTGTTACTACATACACTGCTCCATCTACTCATACTAAACTAATCCTTTTTCCTTATTCTTTGAAAAAAAAACTTCCATAAAAGATAATTAGATTTACTTTACCAGCCAGACTAAATATTGCACAAATGTGTTTTCTTTTAGAATTGTTATCATAAAACACACAGGACATAATACTTACAATACCAAAATGACTCACAACCAGTGGTTATTGTGGCTGCACGTTGGTCAGGAGTATGTTGAACTATGTTTCTTTATTTTATTCTATTAGCCAACATGTTTTTCAGGTCTTTATAGCATGGGATTTTTTTCACTTAGAGTATTACCTGCTAACTTTGGGAGAAAGTAATATGTATTTAGTCATATTAGCTAGAGTAACTTATAAGAATTTCCCCCGTGATTCACTTCTTTGAAGCATCCTTTGCCTTATGAGCCATTCATCATTCCTATTTGTGATCATCAGTGATGAAACCTATTCAAATATCTTCTCCATCTTTCTCATTAAATAGTGCTAGCTCTCACAATTTTAATTCAAATATTTCTTGGATTAAGAAAAATAAAATGAGCATAATTATCATAAGTATTCCCCCTTTTAGTTGTCTTCTTTAATTGTCCATACAGCCCAGAAGTAAATATTGAAAAAAACTCAAAATAAGTTTTGTCCATATTATCCTGGCTATGTTATAAAATCAAGTTAAGCTTTTCAAATTTTTACTTTTATCACAAAACCCTTTTAAACTGTATAAAGGGCACCAACCAAATATGACTCAGTATCAAAACAAATTCTATTGTTCTTGAAATTGTATTCTGCCAACATTACTCCACCCTGCTTCCAATTAATAGTTCTTCAATTGATTCACATCTGGGAACAAAGAAAATTTACTCCCAAATTGCTACAAAAGTAGTTTTGCATACACTATATTATCCTAGAAGGGAAAAGTAAAGACTGTTTCTTCTGCTTCCATGGCATCCACCAGTCTAACCATAGTCCACTTCTAAATTCTGCCTAGCCCAGAATGAGTAAATGCATAAGACGACATTACAATTGGAAGTTTGATATTCACAATAGTTGACTCCTTCATAGGAGTCACCATTACCACAATCTTTACCTTGGAAATTACATCTGAGGTGGTTGGATCAATCCTTTCAAGCCAAAGATGTTGAAATTTTACTCTGACTCCATGGTAACCTTAGTAATGTTTATTTCATTAATAACTTTTTATAATGAACATAAAGAACTTTGGACATAAATATTTGGCAGGAGAGTTGAAATTGCCTAACTCTGGTAGCTGTTGTTCCATTGGCTCCTGGGAGACCATACAAAAAAAAACAAGTAATTGTGTCCTCAGTTACACTTTATAAGTAAAATGTGATTTAACTGTGCAATTTTAATTTTCCTAAAGATTAGAAGATATGGATTTCTGCCCTGTCCTATCACTAACCATTATTTAAATTTTAATAAGTCAACAGTTACATTTAATATTGATTTCCAAGACATGACTTAGATTTCTCTGAAGTGCCTTTCATAAAATATTACAAATTATTAGTCTCACACTATTTTTAAAGTGAAGAAATTTAACCTAAAACAGAAGCTTTTTGGAAAATTGCAGTCATAACTCTGAATCACTAATTAAGTTCTTGGCTGCCCATCCCAGGCAAAGAAATATACAACAGCTTATGAAAGACTAATAACCAGCCATCAAATATTTGCTGATGTCCCACATATGAAATAGTGCATAAAGCTGGTTAATATTAGTCTCACTGACTGTGGAGCATATGGATGGAAGCCTTCCTATAATTGGGAATATTATTAAACAGTGAGATCATCAGGTAATAGATCAGGGCAGATACACATAGGGTCATTTTTACAAGACACCTTATCCTTCATATGAATCTGGAAAGTAACCAGATGGACTTCTCAGCATTCTTGAGAATATCTGTTAGGAGCGCAATTAGCAACCCACTGAAGTTCAGGGATTGAATTCTGACAAATGTTTTTAATTGAGATCCACAAACGGCATTAGAGAGAGAGTTAAACATAGAAGATTAACAAATATCAGACTAAGTTGTAATCACCATCTAGTTCTTTCAATTAATACTATGTTTACAATGTTCATGCCCACTAATTACTGTCTGATTGGAATTCGACTTCCCTCATATCTTTTACTATTAAACATGGAAAATATGGATCTGCTACAGAAAGATGGTAATGAATGTATTTTTATTACAGTAAGTTATAACACTCACTGCACTAACAGTACAATTTTCTGAGAGCTGCTCAAAATCAAAATTTGAGGGAGGAAAGTGGAAACAAAATGATTTTTGTTGTTGTTAATGATGTATTTTTTTCAAGGGATATCACAAATTCCGGGCTGGAGTGAGATAGCACAGTGAGTAGAGCATTTGTTTTGCCTGCAGCCAATTCAGGTTTGATTCCTCTGTCCCTCTCAGAGAGCCCAACAATGTATCGAGAGTATATCACCCACATGGCAGAGCCTGGCAAGCTACCCGTGGCATATTCGATATGCCAAAAACAGTAACAACAAGTCTCACAATGGAGACATTACTGGTGCCTGATTGAGCAAATCGATGAGCAACAGGATGACAGTGATACAGTGATACAGTGATCACAAATCCCAGCTAAGCATCTTTCTCCAAAAAACTTCAACACATTTATTCTTTCTCTCTTTTCTTGTCATATTGATCTTCCTCCTTTACCTCAGGGAAGATAATGGAATGACATGGACATGAGTTTTAAGAATGGTTAGGGTTAGACAGACATTATAAGACAGAATTTCAAAGAGAGAGTGTTTAAATAGGGTAGGGGGATTAAGTAAACAATTTCAACCTATTTAAAAAGAAATAATGCCAGTTGAGGGGAGATTAAAAATTTAAACTGAATCCAAGTCAGGAAGATTTTCAAAGGTAATTAAGATATATGGTCCTAGATAAATGACTATGAGAATTCTTTGGACTTTTGGCATCTAAGGAAATATATAAAAGTTAAATAATTAGAATATTGGTCATTCTAATTTAACTATACTTGAAGAAACCACTTTACTCTTTTGTGCATGCATGACCTAAGCATATGCAACATTATAAATTGTAGTGTTATAAATAAATCTCATCATCTATCAAAAAATCAGAATTCAGAACTTTGAACTTCAAAGATCCTATGCATTCCCTGTTAGTGCATTGAAATAAGAGACTTGGGGTGGGGGCAATGAGTAATATTTACTCACAGAGACAACTGGGAAAGAAAGGGAGGGATGTGGGCCCTTCTATGAGTAATGGAGGAAGAAGGAAAAGGAAGAATGGAGATCTCTCTAATTTATTCAGTACCTTTCCTCAGGAGTGGAGTTTGCCTTCCAGATGACCAGTAAGTCAATACTGGCAGCAACTCAACCACCAGCGCAATATCCAGGAAGCTACTGGAACCACAGAGGACTTTGAAGCATATGCGTCTGGGTTTCAGTGTTATTCCCAAGAAACGTCTGTAGTCTTCCCCTAGCACCTCCCATGAAGACTGGAAACTAGGGGAGCAGGCATAGAGCATGAAAGGACAAGTGTCATGGCAGCAGGATTATAGTCAGTGGGGTGGAATTTTCAGCTATCAAAGAACCCGAGAGTTGCTTAACCATCATCCTAGCTTCCAGCTTCTGCTTTAGTAGAGAAGGGCACAACAGCCTCAATTTTCAGTTCAAGGAGAAATGTGCTTATGGGAACTAGTGAGAAAAAGAAGTTTGTGTATTTTCAAAGTCTGAAATGGACACAACATCACCCAGCCTTCTGGTGCGATAGGTTTCTCTGAGTTAAATGTTTCAGTGATGCAGTTTGGCACTGGAGCCTTCATCTGAGCTGAAGTTCCCTCCCCTTCTTTTTGCTTCAGCTCTGTGTTTTGCTTGAATCTGAGTCATAAGCTCCTTAAGCTGGCAGGAAGGGAATAGTCGGGCTGGCAGCTCTCTCTCCCCCAAACAGAGGGAGTGTCTTGGCTGACACCTAAGCAACCTTTTCCATCCCCAGACTTAGTAACAGAACCAATGAACACAAGCAGAATTGAAGGCTGGGTTATCCTCAGTGTAAGGGAAGAGAAACTCTCCTGGACATGTCCATAAACTCAGACCATAGAGATTTTTTTCCTCGTGGCTTAAGAAATTATTTCAACTGCATACTAGTCTCTTCCAATGTTCTGCATTTATTCCCCAATGCTCATCTATTGATATTCTAATGCAACCCTCATCCCAACCCCAATGGGTTCTTTTTCTCCTTTGATCCATTCTTTGCCCTAGCAATTGTCCATCCTTACTCCAAATTCTCTTAGATTGCAGCTACTCTAACACTTAAATTCACACTCTCAGGATTGGCCCTCATTCATGAGTGAAGTAGTAAATTGCAGTCTGAAATAATCAAAGAATGAAGGGGAAACCAGTTCTGGGGGAAAAAAAAACCAGAAAAACTTGGCAGCAAAATTGGGGATAGGCAGGTTGTCCAGCGATTATTCCAATATGGGTGACCCTATAAGCTGTAGTTCAGGAGAAGGGAGGGTTGGGGATCTGAACACCTGGATCAAGAGAATCTGCCAAAAGAGTTACAGGGTGTTGAAAAGTAATGGCAGAATGTTGGAAACAACCCTTACCTACTTCACAGTTTTTCCTTCAATTGGTCTGGTTACTTAAGTTTAGGACTGAACTTTGGCAGGTTTTCTGTGGACCCCAATAGAAAAACAAATAAACAAAATCTGTCTTATCCCTTGCAATTCTACATTCTATATATCTTTCTCCCAACTCCTTAGGCCTCCTTTGCAACCTCCTACAATTATTTATCTTTCTCTGGCTCTTATCCACTATACTTCCAGCCTCCTCAAAACCCCTTCTGTTTTGTTTTTGTTTCGTTTTGGGGGGCCACACATGGCTGTGTTCAGGTTGGGGCTTACTCCTGCCTCTGCCTCTCTTCTCAGAAGTCACTTCTGATGGGACTCAGGGGACCGTACATGGTGCTGGCGATCAAACCCAGGACAACCACTTGCTAGACCAGTAACTTATCACTCCATCCTTCACACCCTCAAGATGCTCAAGCTGGAATCTCTGACTTGTTTTCTACTCAGTGTTCCTGAGTTTTTCTTATATGCCCATTTTCTGATGTCTTTTCACTGTTCAGACCAGAGTTCAGCCATCAATCCAGTGCTTGACCCCCATAAGGCAGTATTCTACCTCCAAATTAAAGAAAGAAACAAAATAACCAAAAAAAAAAATCCCCTCCCCCATCCAAATTTGAAATAGGTTCTTCTGTTTGGAAAGTTAAAACTGGTGAAGGCTGAATGTGTAAAATAGCATCTACTGTCCTAGAGAGAACTTTGCAGAGCAGCTACATTTTCTATACTAGAAATATATGCAACTTTGTTATGAATTGAGCCCTTTCTTTCCACAGACACTAGCTCTTTGTTTATTTCAGATATGAGCAGCTACACAGCTGTTCCCTAGCTCAATATTTGCAGCATATTAGTTATGAGAGATAACATTGAATTATTAATATAAATAATGTGCTAATGCTGTCCCATTTGTAAGGGATCTTGGAAAATGGTCTCTACACCTAGTTAAAATGATTTTCAGGACCAAATTTTCATAAAGGAGGACATTTTGCATAACCACTAAAGTTTAGGCATATTTTTTTCCTTTCCAATCGATTCAGAAGAGGAGATACGGTCTTCTAGTCTTTCCATTCTGCTCATTTGGATATAACCTGTCTGTAGACAAATCTATATTACAGTAACTCAAGCAAACTAAAGGTCTTGATGGTTGGTTTTCAAGAACTAAAGACCTTATTTTATAGTTTGAATTTAAGGATACAAAAGGGATAAAAGCAATTGATCATACATCAAAATTTAATATAGAAATCTGATAAGAAACAGAAGACACCATAAAAAAATGCTCTTCATCACTAATCATCAGAGAGATGCAGATCAAAACAACCATGAGATACGACTTCACACCACAGAGACTAGCACACAGCCAAAAGAACAAAAGCAACCGCTGTTGGAGAGGATGTAGGGAGAAAGGGACCCTTCTACACTGCTGGTGGGAATGCCGACTGGTTCAGCCCTTTTGGAAAACAATATGGTTGCTTCTCAAAAAATTAGAAATTGAGCTCCCATTTGACCCAGCAATACCACTCCTAGGAATATATCCCAGAGAGGCAAAAAAGTACAGTCGAAATGACATCTGCACTCTAATGTTCATTGCAGCACTGTTTAGAATAGGCAGAATCTGGAAAAAACCCGAGTGCCCTAGAACAGATGACTGGTTAAAGAAACTTTGGTACATCTACACAATGGAATACTATGCTGCTGTTAGAAAAGATGAAGTCATAATCTTCGCATATGAGTGGATCAACATGGAAAGTATCGTGCTAAGTGAAATGAGTCAGAAAGAGAGAGACAGACATAGAAAGATTGCACTCATCTGTGGAATATAAAGTAACAGAATAGGAAACTAACACCCAAGAATAGTAGTGATAAGTACCAGGAAGTTGGCTCCAAGCCTTGGAAACTGGAGGAAGGGGCAGCTCACATAGAGAAGGGAACACCAGGTAAAGTGTGGTTTGAGGACCCACACAGGATGGGAGATGCAGGCTGAAAACTGAATATAGACCAAATACGATGGCCACTCAGTGCCTCTGTTGCAAATCACAGAACCCAAAAGGAGAGAGAGATCAAAAGGGAATGCCCTGCCACAGAGGTGGGGGGGGTGGGTGGGAGGGTGGGAGGGATACTGGGAACACTGGTGGAGGGGTCTGGGCCCTGGTGAAGGGATGTAAACAAAATGCAAACGTGAAAGCTCATAAGTTTGTAACTGTAACTCATGGTGATTCACTAATACAAAAAAAAAAATTTTAAAAAAAAGAAACAGCAGACACTACAAGAGAGCTTTATTCAAAACCTGAAGGAAAGACCAGTGTGAGGAAACGTGATTTACAGGAGAGAGAGATAAGAATCTTCTCATTTTAAATACTTTTGAAAGCTTATTTTTCACTTTAAAATTGCTCTCTTTACCTGTTTGTTTTTTGTGGAGGTGGAGTGGGGGCATCCCCAACAGTGCTCAGTGCTCACTCCTGGGTCTTCTCTCAAGCATCACTCTTGGCAGGCTTGGGGACCATATGCAATGCCAGAGTTGACCACAGGTTTATCACATGCAATGCAAGTACTCCACTACTGTCTCATCACTCCTCCTCAATTTCTTCTTTTTTATTTTTTAAATTAAAAACAATCTGCAGAGAGTCTCTTGCCCACGCGCCTGGCTGTCTTCCCCAGGTACCCTCAGAGGGGATGGGCTCCAGCTTCCCTCCCTACCCCGAGCAGAGCTCCCAGCGGCCAAAGACCTTCGGAACCTAGCCACAGTCATGCTCAAGGCCCTTCTCCACAGGAACGGACAAGCCTCACGCATGAAGGTACCGGCAGAGAAACTCAGGTGTGTGTAATCCCATCAACGATCAACATCCAGAGACTTAAAGGCAAGCTCCAAGAAGCAGATATCTTATAACCTACTTCTCCCTCTGGGAGAAACTAGCAAGCTACTGAGAGTTTCCTGCCCACATGGGACAGCCTCGAAAGCTTCCCATGGTGTATTCATATGCTAAAGCCAGTGACAAGCTGGATCTCATTCCCCAGACCCTGAAAGAGCCTCCAATGCAGCATCGTTGGGAAAGCCGAGTAGAGAGAAGCTTCTAAAATCTCAGGGATAGGACGAATGGAGAGGTTACTGAGCCTGCTAGAGAAATTTGACAATCAACGGTATTTCATGATTTGTGAAAAACAATCAGTCGCTGCTATTTACACAAATATTACAGATACAGTTTTATGTATAAAATGTGATGTTCCTTCACCAGACTGTCCTCCTCTTTAACTTGCTACCACATCTCCCAAACCATGTGAAACTGGATTTTACAGACGAATACTCATGTTTTGTTGCCTTTGGCCATTTGCTATTTCCTTACCGTGTGTTTCTTTATATACCACATATGCAAGAGGCCATTCTTTATCTGCTACTCTCCTCCTGAATAACTTTACTTAGATCCATCCAATCCAGACCCATCCATGTGGCAGCATATTAAATCATTTTGTATCTGAATAGGCTGGAGCAATAGCACAGCGGTTGGGCATTCGCCTTTCACGCAGCTGACCCAAGTTCAATTCTTCTGCCCCTCTCGGAGAGTCTGGCAAGCTACCAAGAGTATCGCACCCGCACGGCAGAGCCTGGCAAGCTACCCGTGCTATATTGGATATGCCAAAAACAGTAACAATAAGTCTCTCAATGAGAAATGTTACTGGTGCCCACTCGAACAAATCGATGAGCAATGGGATGACAGTGACAGTATCTGAATAATATTATATTATATATATATATTTGTACTTATTATATTATTTCAATCATGAATTAAAAATTAATGAAAATAAGATTAATAATTGCATGGCAGATCCTGGCAAGCTCCTTGTGGCATATTCGATATGCCAAATACAGTAACAATAACAGGTATCATTCCCCTGACCCTGAAAGATCCTCCAATACAGCCCCGTTTGGAAGGACAAGTAAGGAGAGGCTGCCAAAATCTCAGGGATGGAACAAATGAAGATGTTACTGGTGCCCACTCGAGCAAATCGATGAACAATGGGATGACAGTGATATAGTGATACAGTGATACATATGCATATATATTATTTAATATATATACATATATATAGCATCACGACAGATCCTGGCAAGCTACCCGTGAAGTATTGGATATGCCAAAAACAGTAACAATAAGTCTCACCATGAGAGACTTTACTGGTGCCCGCTCAAACAAATTGATGAGCAACGGGATGACAGTGACTGTTGACATGGCTAATATATATAGCACAGCGGGTAGAGTGTTTGCTTTGCATGCAGCAGACCTGGGTTTGATTCCTCCATCCCTCTCAGAGAGCCTGGCAAGCTACCAAGCGTATCCTGCCCACATGGCAGAGTCTGACAAGCTACTCCTGGCATATTCGATATGCCAAAAACAGTAACAAGTCTCACAATAGAGACATTACTGGTGCTCGCTTGAGCAAATCAATGAGCAACGGGATGACAGTGATACAGTGATATATATATATATATATATACATATATATATTAGTTTCTTTATTCACCTATTAGAATCATGGGCTGTTTCCAGTTTTTGACTATTATAAATAGTGCTTAAATGAACACAGGAGCACAATGTCTTTTCGAAATAGAAGTTTTTGACCTTTGGGATAAATACCAAGAGTAAAATTGCTGAGTCTTATGAAGCTCCTTTCTTAGATTTTTTTTTTTGAGGTCTCCTTACTGCTTTTCAAAACTGTTTAACTAGTTGACATATCAACCATCAAAGGATCAGAGTTCTTTTTTCCCCCCCGCATCCATGCCAACTCTAATAGCTTTTCATCTTTTTGACATGTGCCAGTCACATTTGCATGAAGTAATATTGCATTAGTGTCTTGATTTGCATTTCCCTGTTGATAAGTGATGTAAAATATTTTTATATACCTCTTGGTATATAAAATACAAATACGTATTTTTATATATCTATTTGTATGTCAATTTTTCTGTTCATCTCGTAAAATCTTTTGAGTGGGTTAGTTGCTATTTTCTTTTTAACTTTTACTGGGGTTTTGTTTGTTTGTTTGTTTGTTTAGATATTAGATATTAACCCTGCATATGATAAGTGGTGGGCAAATATTTCCTTCCAGTCTGTGTGGTGTCTTTTTATCTTGGGGATTATTTTATTTTTGGTACAGAATCTTCTTAATTGTATATAACGTAGCCCCATTTGTTTATCTTTGCTCCCATTTGCTTGGCCAATCGTACTAAATTTTGATGATGCCTCTAGACTCATTATCATGAATGGTTCTGCCTGTTTTCTTCAGTATAATTCATGGACTCACATATAATATCTAGGTTTTTTTGTCCATTTTTAATTGACTTCTATGAATGGTGTGAGATAGGTTTCTGAGTTCTTTTTTTGTTTTTGTTTTTACATATAACAGACCAGTCTTCCCAACACCTTTGATGAAGTTTTCCTTTTGTCAAAGATTACATGTCCATATATCTCAGGATCTGTGTGTAGGGCTCTCAATTCTATTTCAGTTAATAGAATTGCATTTTGTTAATAGTCTGCAATTTGTACAATACCTTGATTATTATAGCTTTATCCTGATTCTGATATGGGCCATATGAAACAGGATTAAATATTACCTAAAAATCCTATAATTTGAGACCTACAAAACATTACAAACAAAATTGTTAAGTGTAGATGTTTTCTCAAGTTCTATGATACCCTATTTCATACATATAGAGATATATATAAATATATATATACACATATATCTGAGCTCAGGCTCAGAGAGTAATCAAATGGACAGTCAATGCAGAAAAATTATAAGAATTCTACAAATAACTGTAATACAATTACTGATTGTGTTTTGCAATTCTTTCACTCCTCTTCTCAGCTTCCAGGTCCTAGATCTCTATAACTATGCCTTGTTCCTTCATCACAATGATATGAAAGACTAGTCAAACCATAGTTTTGAAGAATCAAAGAGGCTGGAGTCATCTTTAGCATGCAGGAGATGTGAGAAACTGAGCATTATGTTCATATGTTCATGAAAAACATGCAGACCATGCCAATGAATTTTCCAGAGAGAAGTCCTAAACCTTGATGATTTGTAAAATTGTACTTTGAAAACCAGAGAGATAGTACTGGGGGTAAAGTATTTGCCTTGCAAGTGGTGGACCAGGGTTCCTCTCTCTCTCTGTCTCTCTCATACACACACACATATACACACCACCCATCACACACACACATACATACACACATACGAATGAAATTGTTTTGTAGATTATATGGCATCTGCTAAAAACTAACTTATTGTATGTTTTATATTTGGGGGGTAGGTTCTCTAGTGGAGTTCAAGAATTCTGGAGACCTTATTGCTGATTTTTAGTAAGCCAGACTGAGGCTTTAACGCAAGAGCCTGAGGAAGTGGTACATCTAGGCCTTTCTGTATTGGCCCATTTTCATGTTACTTGGTTGCCTCCAGGACTGATCCTGGCAATGCCTGTACCATGTAATGGCAGGGTTTTAAACTTGTTTGGTTACATCCTAGAAGCCCTAATAGCGATGCTCTATCTAGGCCACTAAAACTCATTTTTAAATATATTGGTCTTTTTTTTTTCCTAGTAAACAGGTTAATGCATTTTCTCTCGTTTGGTTTTGTCTGAAGTGCCTCCAGCTATGACTTTAACAGAAATTCCAGCTCTTTGGGGGAATTAAATTGCTCAAGATCCACAGTATCAGATATATAATGTCCTTTCTGCAAGCACAGCTAGATTTCAAGTAAGAGCTGATATTTTCATTACACTTTGTACTTCTAACGTGTGTTGAATTACCTCTCCCGGGTATATTAGTTTCCTGGGGCTGTTATAACAAATTATAGTACATGTGGTTTTTAAAAAGAAATTAGTGACCAGAAGTCCTGTAGGATACAAACTCGAAATCAAGGTGTCAATTTTGCAGTTATCTTGAGAGCAATAAAGGAGTCTTCATTTTATTTTAATCTATAGAATCCAGTTTTGTACTTTACTCAAAAAACAAGATCTATAATATTTATAGAAAATTCCAAAAATGGCAGAACTTTTACTTGAAAACAATTTCAGGCAACAATTTTTTTTTTATCATTTTACATCATTATTATTTTTTACCTTGGGAGCTATAGAGCTTACTCCTGGCTCTGTGCTTAGGGGTCACTCCAGCAGTGCTTGTGGGACCATATGCACTGACAGGGCTCAAACCAGGATTGGCCATGCTATAACCTTACCTCTTGTACTATATCTCTGGCCCACAAGGAACTAATTTTTAATGGATGCATTCCCAAAAGTAATGGCAAATATGCACTTCAAATATGCTTATAAGTGACATCTGGCTGAGGAAAAAAAGAATACTTGTTCCACTTAGGCAGAAGTTACTGAAATGCCAAAGTGAAGAGAGTTCACTATTTAATATACTAGAAAGAAAGAAAAAAAAAGTATCTTCATAAAAGTAACTGGCAATGCCAAGACAGTAACTAACTATACGCAGTGTGGTGTATTTATTTTATGTGTGGGTAAATGTAAAAAGGTTTATGAGATTTCTATCTAGAAAGCTACTATTTATCTGGTAATAGTATATCCAGATTTTTTTCATCATCCTGTACTATGAAATTTGTTCTCAATCTTTCCCCAATATATGTCCAGCCACAATGACCCACCCTGGCTTGACCAATCATATCTGAAATTTCAAACCAAAGTGCCAGTGACTGGGAATCTTTTGTAGCCAACTCACATTAAGGGCAATTGGCTGACGTATGGTGCAGGATGTCTCATAACTTTCCTTGAGCTTATCCTTTCCAAAGACTTAGGGGACCCAAGCCTGCATCAGTTCCGCAAAATACCCAGCATCCTTCCAGTAAATTCTTTATTGTGGCTTAAGTCAGTCTGAGTTTACTTTTGCGGCCTGAAACCAAAAGAACCTTAACTAACGTGATGCCTTAAGAATATTTTGCAAGAAATTAACACTAATTACTTTGGAAAAATGAATGGGATTGTGCGTCCTGGAGGTGCAGTGGGGGATTTCTAGCATTACCTAAGAACACCCTATAGGAGTGAGTTATGCCATCATGGTTTGCATTATGGTTTGCCATTATGGTTGGTTGGTGAGTGTTCATTTTTATATCACGAGCATGTGTTACTTCTGAGTATTTTTCAGGTAGGTTTTGTTCTTTCCCTTTCCTTTTTTACTTATATAGTCCTTATTTTAAAAGAACTATATAATGATATGCTTTACATTTTTTCACAGGTAAATTTACTGCTATTCTCTTGGAGTCTTTTCTTTGGAAAACTGAGTCAGGAATTGTTTTGACAAGGACAGCCATATCATAGTCATCAGAACCAAAGGTCATGGTTTAGAACAGTCCTCAGTTATTCCTTTTCTTTGTGGGGGCCACACCCTGTGGTGCTCAGGGTTCACTTCCAGTTCTACACTCAGCAGTCACTTCTGGTGGGGCTCAGGGAACCATACATGGTGTCAGAGATCGAACCTGAATCTGCTTGCATGCAAGGCAATTGTCCTACCCTGCCCTCAATTATTCTTTTCTTGTCACAGAGTGAATAATTATTTTATTTTAAATACAATAGCTATCCCTTGTTTTATTATCTTCCTATTAAACTGCCTTCTTTTCTTACAATATTCCAAGTTTACTGAACTTGATCTTGAGGCCGGGGTGGGGACAGCGTAATAATCTTTTGAAAAGAACATTTTGTGTAGATGAGCTAATTATTGGTCATTTCACACTTTATTTTGAACTGTTTGACAAAGGTGAATTTAACCATACACTTACACTAATCGCATTTGCTAAATGAGTTAAGTGTTTTCATTTAATGATGATCAATTGAGGATATTTTAAGTAACATAAAAATAGTACTACCACACCTCCATCTTTCCCACTACTACTCCTTGAAAAACAATAATATAAAAAAAAAAATCTTACCCCCTAGAGATGAAATTACGTGAGTCAAGACAAATAGACCAAATTTGCCATGTGTGGAAATAACCCATCCTAGAGGTGACCTGTCAGTGCATTTTCAATGGGAGCAAAGAGTTTCCAGTCCTGAGAGAGATCAGGAAACTGTACTGGCATGTAATAATTATAAAACAGAAAACTAATGGTTGTATTTTACCTTCTTTAAGATGACATCATGGCAAAAGATTATAAAATAAGGATCAGAATAAGAATTTGCTGGTATTTGGCCAGCACTGTCTTGAAAATCATAGCACCTCGAATCATTCTAATTCTGCACAAGGGATCTTGGACTTTAACATGTAGCAGGTGTTTCCTAGACCACTAAACTACAGGAAAATGGTGCTGCAAAATAAAGGAAGAAGGAAAAAAAGTATGGAGGGAGGAAAAAAGAGAAAGGGACAGGATTAGTGGCAAAGAAAAGGGGAAGAATAAAAAATACCCTTTTCAAAAACAGCATGATTGACAGCCTCTTAGAATGTAGCAAGCTGGGCTGGATTGTGGAGTCATGGTCTTCTTCTCATGCGAGTCTATTGTATCGGCATGTTAACCGATTTGCTTGATGGGAATTTATATTGTTTCCTTGTGTGATCTGAAATTTTGAAGTTATTTGCTCTCTCTTGCTTAAAATTCACTACGAAGCCTCCACCTAGTGCAACATAATGTGATTTATCAATGAGGTCAGCTTTTCCTCCCTCTGCAACTTCATCATACAGTCACAACCAGCCCAGTTCCCTGGTTTTGGTTATACTTACAATTTCACACATGGGCCTGGTTTTATCACATAAGCGTTGTCAGACTCTTGCCTCTAGGGAAAATGTCTACCTAGACCTCAAGTCTATCTTTATTAGGATTTTAGAGTTGGTTTATTTTTTTGTTGTTGTTAGTGGAGGTAAAGGCATGCCCACCAGTGCTCAAAAGCTACTTTTATAACAATGTTTAGGGTCACTCTCAGAAATGCTTGAGAGACTTCAAGTGGGTGCTAGGGATTGACCTTGGGCCTGCTATGTGCCAAGCATGCACACCAGAACTTGGCACTCTCTTCTTTACACAATAACTATATCTCATGCTTTTGCTGGTGAGTTTTACAACCAGGGAGCTTTTGAGCTCAAATATTTTGTCTTTATAACATGCATATATTAACATTTGATGGAAATTCTAAAACTGAACTGTAATTATTTCAAAAATCTTCCCCATCTAAGTATTGAACCTAAAGACCAGATCATTTTTATCCTCACCTTTGCACATCTAATACATTTTCTTATTAGATATTTAAAAATATTTAAGATGATATAATAAAAATTCTGGTTAGAAAATTTTATCTGTCTTGGGAATTTTTAAAACATGACTGCTGGACTATTTTTCTTCTGCAGGATAGTCTATTAATTTGTAGAAATGAATAGTAAGGTGAATGATTGCAACTTATAGTCATGCAAATGAATCATATGTCTCAGTTGAAACTTTTTTAACAGCTTAACCTGTTTCAATGCATTTATATTGATGAGTTAAATAAAATGTTTGATAAACATTTCTGTTCTATTTGCATAAATCATGTGGATTTTTATCACACTTTATCACTATGACAGAATGTCTTCATTAAAGATGTCTGCATAGGCAGTCTGGTGAGCAACGCGGCCAGAGAAATGCTCCGGACCGGAATCCGGGTCAACAACACCAGGGATCCAGACGGAGGAGGTACAGCTGGGACGCCTTCTCCAAATGGAGCCCTGGCGACACTGAGCAGCAACTAACACAGCTCTGGGTTGCGGGACTGGAACACATCCGAGCTAGCGGCCGTGCAACCTTTTCTAAAAACTGAAAACATACAATCTTTTAATGGAAAACCAATTATCAAATGCTTCCTTAGTAAGGCTGTCTTTCTTGGGGGGAAACTCCAACAACAATAGTGAGTTTTGTTTTGCAATATGGAAGGTAATCAAGGTAAAGAGAAAATGAAGTGAAATTCATCAGTTATACAGTGGGGGGTGGGGGCGGGGAGTATACTGGGGATTCTGGTGGTGGAATATGGGCACTGGTGAAGGGATGGTGTTTGAATATTGTATAACTGAGACATAAACCTGAAAACTGTGTATCTTTCCACATGGTGATATAATAAAAATTTTAAAAAAATAAGATGTCTGCATAAACAACCAAATGACACAATCTTGAAAAAATAGAGGTTTCTATTAAATGTATTAGCAAAATGATAGTAAGTAATATAAATATAAAATAAATATGCCTATTAAAATATATCTGTTAAAATAATAACACTAAATGAAGGCATCAACAAAATAAAAAATAATCCTTTAAAACAGGTGGTTAATATATACACATAATATATGCATATGCACATACATGTATTAAATGGTAACCAATGCATTGTAACCAATGTATTTTCCACACAGAATTTTTGAGCATATAGTTGTTTGTATTACAAGTATGTATCACTAAGCACGTTGTCATAAGGACACAATGTTAACTGTGTTGCTTAAGATTTTTAATCATTATTACTCACCCTTGACTGTTATTTGCTTTTTCATCATTCTTCCTAACTAAAGTGTATGTATCATCCATCTCCCCACTCCAGATGTAGTCCCACTTACTCAAATGGAAGTAGGAGCTTTTCCCTATAAATACAGCGAGTAGACCACATTGAACAGAAAGTGCCAAAACTAACGGCCCTTTAGTTATAGTCAACTGATGGTGATCTACTGAAATAATTGACCAGGTGACTAGGTCAACCGGCTCAGTGGAAGGGCTTACTAAGGGTTTACTAAGTCAGTAAAATATTTCACTGGGCCAGTAAAAATATTTCACTGGACCAGTCAAAGAATCCTTCCTCCACCTCATCCTGGAACACCATTTCTGAGAATAGCTTCATCTCACTTTCATTCAAGTACCACAGCTTCTTCAACTTTGATCCACAATCACAAAACAGGGCTTTGTGTAAGGCACCCTCAACTTCTTAAGATAAATATGACATATGATGAAAATAATCCTTTTTTTGTCTTGGCATTCTTTGGGAATGAAAAGAAAATCACAGACATTTCCACACAAAAGTCTAGAGTAGAGTATATTTAAGTGTCAGATTAAAACAAACAAAAGACAGGAAATGGAGAGTTAAGATCTTACTGGGTCCTGAACTCACCCTATTGTGCCTAGGTACAGGGGTCAAGAAAGAAATCACAGGTTCAGAATTAACCTCTTCTGTTTCCTTTCACTTTTGAGATATTAAACTTCAAAAAAACATTACATTGACAAGAAATTCCCAAGTGCCCATAACCCATTTTCAGGGTGGTAATCTCTGTGCAAAGCTCTGGCATGCTTTAAAAATATTTCATTAAAATTAGAAAAACGTCTTTTTCTTTGTTATATCCTCTTTCCTACATATCTATTTTAGAGCAGTACTGAGAATTTTCCCTTTCCCTTTCATTCCCTTTCATTTATCATGCAAAATGATAACTTAATAAGGAAAAAAGATGCCAAGCATAGATAAAGGATTCAATTTCTTGTCAGATCAGGACGAGCAAATTATGTGTTGTTTTGGTTTTATTTGGGGGGGATTGGGAATTACACTCTCACTTGACAGTGCTCATGGGCTATTCTTTGGACTACATGAAAGATCTTAATCCCTGACTATCTCTCCAGCTACAGTAAGGATTTTCTTTCTAAGGATTCTTAAATTCAAGCTTAGTTTTGTAATTCAGAACAAACTCCCATGCCAGGTATTATTCTGTTTCTTCCTGGTCAATTTTCAAATTGATGTAGACACGTAGATTAGGGGAGGGTCCCCTGACCCTCCCCCCGCCCCACTGAGTGCACGTGCATGCACATGCACATGCACGGCAACATGGAAATGAAATTTCTGGAATTATAAAGTCACCAGTCAGGGTCCTAAGTCTGAGGCCCTTGTAGATACAGAAAGCAAGACCTGATAAGACCTTCTCCAGCAGCTGTCCCTGAGGAGACTGGACCCTTCTCTATAGAAAGGACCTGAAGGAAGTTGAAAATCCTCAATTCCTTCCTTTAATCTGATTAGCCATCAACCAGCCCCAAGTAGAGAAGGCTGGACCCACCCTCTCAGAGAGGATCCAACAGGAGCTGTTAGTGCAGCACTGCCCTGGGCGGGGCCAAAGACAATGGAAACCGTCTATTTTCCACTCAGGCCTCTGCTATCTGCTTGCTCCAAGAGGAATGTGCGGGATCCTGAGCTACGACCATATAAGGGTATAATCTAGACAGGTAGCCTCCTGGGCCAGGCTCAGCTCTCGGACCCGTGCAGGCCCTTATGCAATTGTGACCTGTAAATCTATAGGCTGGACAAGCAGATGGGCCTACTGGGATTGGAGGGAGAGGCATGTCGAATTATGAATGTATTGGCTAGGGAAAGCGCAGGCTTTCTCGCTTTCGCCGTAACGGTCAACATGGGCCTATATAAGTAATCCTGCACCCTAGGTCGGGGCCTTGCCTCACACATGGGACCTGCATGTCGCTGTGTACGTGTGCACGACCCTGGCTAGCCAGCTTAATAAATGACCCGCTTGCTGATTGCATTCCTGCGTGGTCCTTGTCAGAGGTCGGAGATCCAGAACCATGCCCTAACATTTGGAGGCCCCAGTGAGATCTCCATCCGCGGCAACAGGCCCAGGAAGCAAGAAAAGGAGTTTTCAATGAGATCCTCATCTTCAACCACTCCCAACTCTACCCCCTTAACAACAACCCTAACAACAAGCTCTTATGGAGCTCTTATCTAGCTAGAAAGCCCTATGGGCGGGGGATGGGGAGAGTGGAGAAACCCTATAAAAGCTATCTTGAAGAAAGGAAGGGCTCCCATATGCTGCCTGAGTCCATGAGCTGCTTGTGCCCCAGTGGCCAAGCACATGTGGTGCCCACATCTCTAGGAGCATCTTGCCACAGACTCTGACTACAGTGCTCAGGCCAGATTAATCATTCATAACCCTAGCAGGGTCCGAATCTACTTATTATTTTTTGGATCATGACAGCATCTGTCCATGACCAAGCTCTTAACTTCTAGTTAAACGTTAGGCACTTTGGCCAGGCCCATCACGATGCCAGGGTAGGACATAGCTGACCCCTTGCTCTGAGTCCATCCAGTCCCTCGTTGGGAACCTGTTTTTTTGCGGGGTATTAGGAAGTTAGGGCAACTGAGGCTTAAATTGAGAGAGTAGGTGCCCAGGAGGAAAATATCACTTAGAGTCAATTAACTCCCAAGTTACAAAAGCACAGCATTAACTGTCTTCTTGTGCCCATACAAAAAGGACATTGTTCTGAATTAACTATGCTGAGGCTCAGCCTGAGCATGTGGGGAGCAGCCTTGAGTGTGGCGGTGGTTGGGTTCTGTAGGTTTCCAGCTGCCAGGGCTGGGTCCCTTGAGGGGGGTAGGGCTCTCATCCGACCCTTGTGGGGTACCCCAAGTGAAACAGCCTGGCGTGGAACTTTAGGGTTATTATTAAACAGAATTTACCTCCCATGATCTATAGTGCTATTGATAAATGTGAGGATTTGCAAAGGCTAATAATACCCTAAATATCACATGCAACATCAGTCAGGCCTGGTGTAGAGACTCAAGACTCAGAGTTCCAACAGCTCAGGGATTCTGCAACTCTTCTCCTCAGTACTCTTCATGCCCCTTGACCTAAGAGTGATGTTCCAGCAGATGCTTCTCTCCAGTGAGGAGAAGTTACAAAGGACTGAGGATTCCCCCTCTTAGGAATTCTGCAGGTGAATTTTCAGAGCAAGCCTAGATTCCCCCAGAAATGTGCCTCGGTAAACCCTTCTTTCCCACTACATTTGTAAAGGAATTGTCTCCTTTTTCATCCTTCAAGCACAATGAGCAGATCTTCAATCTTTGTTTAGCCAAGAATCACAAAGGCCTTTCTTATATCCAACAATAAAAATACTTACTAAAAATGACAAAGTTGTTACAATCAGAAAGTTTAAATGAGAAATAAATAAGAGGATTCCTGAGAGATAGTACAGCAGGTAGGGCTTTTGCCTTGCATGTGGCTGACTTGGGTTTAATCCCTAGTACACATATGGTTATACTGGGAACCAACAGGGGTAATATCTGAGTACCACTAAGTGTGGATATATGCAAACAAAAAAAAGAAAAAATAATAAAGCTGGCATTACAGTACAGCAGGTAGGATGCATGTTGTTCATGCAGCATATTCTGGTTCAATCCCAATACCATTTATGATGCCCTAAGCCTCATCCGGAGTGATCCCTGAGTCTACAGCTGGGAGGAAACCCTGAGCATCACTGGGTATGGCAAACAAAAAACAAAAAAAAATGAAAAAAGAAAGGAAGGAAGCAGGAAGGAAGGAAGGAAGGAAGGAAGGAAGGAAGGAAGGAAGGAAGGAAGGAAGGAAGGAAGGAAGGAAGGAAGGAAGGAAGGAAAAAAGGAAGGGAGAAGGAACGAAGGAGGGAGGGAGGGAGGGAGGGAGGAAGGGAGGGAGGGGGGGAGGGAGGAGGGAAGGAAGAAGGGAGTGAGGAAGGAAGGAAAGAGAAAGAAAAGAAGAAAGGAAGAAAGAAAGAAAGAAAGAAAGAAAGAAAGAAAGAAAGAAAGAAAGAAAGAAAGAAAGAAAGAAAGAAAGAAAGAAAGAAAGAAAGAAAGAAAGAAAGAAAGAAAGAAAGGAAGGAAGAAAGAAAGAAAGGAAGAAAGAAAGAAAGAAAGAAAGGAAGAAAGAAAGAAAGAAAACTTTAACCTCGATAAAGTTTTAAAACGTTTACTGCCTACTACTTAACATCTCTCAAACCAGCTGGAGTGAAAGCACAGAGGGTAGGGCATTTGCCTTGCACTTGGCCAACCTAGGTTTGATTCCCAGCATCCCATATGGTCCCCTGAGCACTGCCAGAAGAAGTTCCTGAGGGCAGAGCCAGGAGTAACCTCTGAGCATCGCTGGGTGTGACATAAATATATATATATATATATATATTTATTTATTTATTTAAAACATTTCTCAAACCTTTGTCCCACAGGCAAATACTGTGAGTGTGTGTGACTGTATGAGTGTGTGTTGTCAGCGATCCAACCAGATCTTCACACATGCAAAGCAAGTGTTGTTTCACTGTTCTATATCCTCAGATCACATCTTTCATATTCCCTTTAAATCTTAAGAGAGAAACTGAAGCACTAAGAGATAGCATGTATTATTTCCTTAAAGATGTAACTCAGTACCTTCAAGTAATGATAAATTTTCATCAAAAAGGTAAATCCAATTGTGACCAATCTAGGCTTGATTCCTGGCACCATACACCATCTCTTCAGCACCACCAGAAATGATCCCTGAGTACTACCAGGTACTTTTGTTACCCAGAACAGGGGTAACAAAAGAAATAGTTGAAGTTATAAAGAGTTATAATTTCATTTATTTCACAAGCCTGTGATTTTAAGAAAGGGGTGGGACAAATGCTAAATTGAACTAAATCCATCTTTTCCTGCGAGGTGAAGTGACTGACTCTAGCCTGATTCCAGGGCTGTCTGACAGTGGCCTGGTTGGTGATGACCAGTTCATGCACTCCAAGCTTCAAGTGCAGCTTGACCGCCGCCTCATGGGGCTGGTGCAACATGAACATCTGTGACGCATAGATGCTTGTAGCCGACCTTATCAGTCCTAACCCATGGCAGCCATTTCCTTGGGTGGCGGAGGGTGTCAAGCAGAAGGCGGAAGCAGTCTTTTCTTGAGCTTACCTCCCTAGCTCCCACTTCAGGTAAGTGAGCTATTCTCAATCACTTGATCACGTTTTCAGATTTGGGTTGTTGTTAATAGTACTGCAATGTACATAGGAATGCAATATCTTTTCAGAATAGAATTTTTGAGCCATGGGATAAATGTAAAATGTGGAATTGCTGGGTCAGATGGGAGTTCAATTTCTGGTTTTGGGGAAAAGTGTCCAGTCTTCTTTACCTCACTTCCTACTAGCATCCTGGGAGGACTCCCATAGGCACACTTATAACACCTGTAACGCTCTGTCTCCTAACTCCCCTAGCAGTGGCATCACCAGAAACTTTCTCTACACACTTCTTTAGCAATCCCTTCTGGTTAAATGTGATCCTCTTTCCATGAAGTGGAAAATCATCTACACTGACTACAGTCAGTGTATCTGACTACAGCTTTGTGAACTTTCATTTCTCTTATTTCAACACCTCTCTTTTCCTGCTCTCCCCTTCCACAAACTCCCCACGTGTTCATCCTTCTTCAGTCTTTCCCTGAGCAGCTTGGAGGAAAGCATGGTCTTGCGGATCAGATCAGACCAATACCTTAGAAAGGCACAAAGCAGTCTGGAGAGATAATACAGATAATACAGATAATACTTGCATGTAGTCAACCTTGTTTCTATCCCAGGGACCATATGTGGTGCCAGGAATTTTTCCAGGAGTGATCTAGAAGCACAAAGCCAAGAGTCGCCCTCGGCCCAGATAAATCCGGAGACCCTGAGCGTGAATCGGACCCTCTGCACCTAAAGACTTTGATTCCAGAGATGTAACACATTCGGACATCCAGCGCAGCATCCGATAGCAATGCACTGGGACGGCGAACTGGGCTACAACTCTGTGCTGCCAGGGGTGGATTTTTTTTCCTCCCCACCCTGTCTTCCTGCACGGAAAGCGGCGGCCTGGCGGCACCCACGTGGCAGGCGCCATCTTCTGTGACTCCAAACCCAGAGGTATTCGGTTTTTACTTTTGGGGCTCCCAGGAACTCATGGGAAGGGGGCGTAACCAGCACGCCCTCAGCGAATCGGACCCTCTGCACCTAAAGACTTTGAATTCAGAGACTTCTTACAGCAATGCACTGGGACTGTGAGCTGGGCTATGTAATTTCTGGCAGAATTTTCCCTGGACTTTATACAGAAATCCAAAACCGCGGGGACGCAGCAGCGTCCGCGTGACTTAACATTTATAATTGTCAACAATGTGAAACGGTTCCTTTTGAACAGGTCTGACTTGGGGGGGAAACTCCAAATAATAACAGTAAGTTTTTGTTGAAATATTGAAGGTTTTTAATGTAGCAGCCACCTCTCTGCACTGTGAACTAAGCAAAAGCCCCACGCTGGCCGACGCGGCGTGGCGTACACCATACTATGAGGCGCGGGAAGGAGGATGAGGGGGGAAAAGAAAAAAAAAAAAGGGAAAAGGAAAAAGGGAAAAAAAAAAAGAGAGAGAGAGAGTAATGTACTTGTAGCAGTGGGCCTACATATCTCTTCATTTCCAGCAATGAAAAACTAATTATCAAATGTAGTAGGTCTGTCTCTCTTGGTTGGAAACTCCAACAACTATAGTGAGTTTTGTGTTGAATTATGGAATGTAATCAAGGTAAAGAAAAAATGAAGTGAAATTCATTAGTTATACAGTAGGGGGTAGGGGGCGGGGGCAGGGGGTATACTGGGGTTTTTGGTGGTGGAATATGGGCACTGGTGAAGGGATGGGTGTTTGAATATTGTATAACTGACATATAAACCTGAGAACTTTGTAACTTTCCACATGGTGATTTAATAAAAAGTTTAAAATAAATAAATAAATAAATTTTAAAAAAAAGCCAAGAGTAAGAACTTAGCCAAGTGTGTCCCAAAAGCAAAAATAATAATAAGCACACATCTCTTCAGAGTGGTGGGTCAGGCCAGCCCTAAAGACAAAGTCAAAGATTCTCTAAACTCTCAGGCAGGAAGCGTACTCTTCATGGCAATGAATTTGGAGAAAATGTACCAAACTTCTAAATTTCTCATAGATTATCAAATACCTTCCATTTGTACAACCATAACCATAACTGTAGGATTTCTTGCTCCTTATAGGTATTCATGGTCTGGAGTGATAGCATAGCTGTAGGGCATTTGCCTTGCACACGGCCGACCCGAGTTCGATTCCTTTTTCCCTCTCCGAGAGCCTGGCAAACTACCAAGAATATCTCGCCTGCATGGCAGAACCTGGCAAGCTATCCATGACGTATTCGATATGCCAAAAACAGTAACAATAAGTCTACGAATGGAGACATTACTGGTGCCTGCTCGAGCAAATTGATGAACAACGGGGCAACAGTGCTACAGTGCTACAGTGTTATAGGAATTCACCTTATGTGCTGTATTTCAACTTTTACCTAAACATGGGGCTGGAGCGATAGCACAGCAGGTAGGGTGTTTGCCTTGCTTGAGGCCTACCCGGGTTTGATTCCTTTGTCCCTCTCTGAGAGCCTGGCAAGCTACGGAGAATATCCTGCCTGCACAGCAGAGCCCGTGGCATATTCAATATACCAAAAACAGTAACAAGTTTCACAATGGAGGCTTACTGGTGCCTGCTTGAGCAAATCTATGAACAACAGGATGACAGTGCTACAGTGCTACCCCAGACATGAAGAAGGGACTTTGGTTATGTAACACGGCCTTACTATGAGACAACAGCATGTGATGGTTTTATTACCTTACCTGGGGACACCCACTCTATTTCAGTCAAGTGTGCTCTTTTATTATGCCATGTACATTAGCGGCCCTGGCCAGCTCTTCACTATGCCTTCTCCCATGTGGAAGGGAGTGGCTACTTCTGTTGAGTGGAAGAGGTGCATGCCACTTGCCCTTATTTGAGAACAAATACTGGCAATGCAAATAGCCCTGGAGAGATCCCAGATCCATTTATTTGCCTGTCATAGACTCTCTTCAATTCAAGTATCAGCCATTTAGTTCCCTTCTGTTTTGTCAATCAACTTGCCAGTCTCCCCTCTTTATTGAAGACTTTTGCAGAAGGTTTCCCGTCTTCTCTGCCTCACTTCCTACTATCATCCTGGGACCACCCTAGATAAGAACTTTTTATGTCTTCCTTAAACCCTAAATTAATATATGCCTAAGGAAGCCACTAATTATATTGTACTGCAGAAATAATTTTACACATGTTTCTTTCCTACTGTGCATATGTTGGGGGCCATATCATAATTTATGGGCTATAGAAGATGCTCAATATGCATTTTCTGAATTAATGAGAATTTGTTCTGTGGAACAGCTATGTAAGAATTAAAATCACTTGGACAGCATTTACAAATCTAAATTTTTAGGGCCACTGAATTAGAATTAGGGTTAGATCACAAAGCTGCGTTTTTCACAAAGGGGGCTCAAAATATTGAGCTCCATGTTCTAATTCTTTCGATGGGGAAATATTCCAGTCTAAAGAATTTAATTGAAATATAGTTCTTTTCTTGAATGGTTCTGCAAAGGCTCCCTACCCTGGGAGAAAATTGGGAACTTCATTCATTAATTCAGTGGCAGTTCTTTAGAATTTCTGTCTGTTAATCAGCATTTTAGACTATAAGGACAGAATTCCTTGCTTCTTGAGGTTTATACCCTTGGGTGTTTGGGAGTAGGATATGATATAAGATAAGTACAAATCATAATATTTTAGTAATATTGCTGAAAGGAAAAAATATTAAACAGGACAGGCAAAGGAAAAGGTGAGAAAAGAATTCAATTTTAACTGCAATAGGTCACAGTAAAAAAGGAACATCGAGCAAAGATATGACTGAAACAAAAACTCATCCTTATTCACATATTAATACATCCATGGAATCTGAAGAAGGAAAAACTAAGGAAATAGAAGTGAATAGAAATATCTCTGGTAAGTTTAAGAAATAGGCCAGAAGACAAAATTAATGCTTGAACAAAATAGATCCCAACGTTTAAAAGGGGCCACATCACAGAGTTTTATAGACCATTATGCAGCATTTTCCTACCCTTGGTATTAAATGGAGCATTATTATAGAGTTCTGGGTAAAATAGTGACAAAGTTTGTTTTACCTTTATAGTCTCACTTAATAGTACTCTGTTGAAATTACATTAAAGTGGGAACAGGGGTTGAAACTCTATTAGGAGAATACAGTGCTTCATACAAGAAACAATGGGGATGACTTTCTATTGGCAAACTAAGAAAGGTGGTTGATATCTGATCAAATCCTAGATATAGCTTAATGGTAAGACCAACAGGATTTGCTTGTAGATCAGGGATTGTGTAAGAAAGAGGGCATCTGAGGGCAACTCCAAAATTTGGGAGCTGAGAACTAAAAAGATGTTATTGTCATTTACAAGAGAAGACAGGAAATTGGGCAGATTGGGATGTGTATCAGAAGCTTAGTTTTAGATTTTTTAAATTGAAGCACCTAAATAGAGGCCTCTACAGGTCATCTTTATTTCTTTTTTGTTTTATTTATTATTATTAATTTTTTAAATTTTTATAAGTTTATCACTGTGAAGTACAGTTACAAACTTATGAACTTTCATGTTCGCATTTTGTTTACATCCCTTCACCAGTGCCCATTCTCCTCCACCAATGTTCCCAGTATCCCTCCCACCACCACCACCCCAACCCCTACCACCCCACCCTGCCTCTGCAGCAGGGCATTCCCTTTTATTCTCTCTCTCTCCAAGTCATCTTTAATCTCACGTCTACCACCCCTTTTTCCCCCTGCTCGGACTCTACTTCCAGTGCCCAAATCCCCATTTTCTAAGGATTCGGATAACTATAAATGTTTGTAAAACTTCTTTTTGAAACCATACGGTACTATAAACTGAACTTATTGCTGATTCAGTGTGGAAATGCCAGGATGAGGCCATCCAACACAAGAAGGGCCATTTATTTGGTCTTTGGAAAACCAGGTTACAGGAAGCATGCAAGAATCCATAGCCCTTCAGGGTTTGGGGGCCAGAGGAATACAGGCTGGGTTATTTGAAGCCCTTTTTGGAAATCTTCACAGTTTGCTAAACCTTTGGAAAATTAAACACCCACCCATTAAAAATCATAACCTAAGGGGACATGAAGTAACAACTGAGTGTACACATCCACTTCTTCTTTCTTAGGAAGTAGAAACATTATGTACAGCTACAGGAAATCTGAGTTCAAGTGAGAAAACCTAAAACCCATGAATTCTTTTTTAAGGAAACCAGAGTCTTTTCTTTCGATCCATCCATTTCCCACTTCCATCCCGTCTCACAACCACGAGCTCTGCCCTTGTTCCTACCCATCAAATCTAGGTAGAAACAGCTGTCACCACAAATGTCATAGCTGGGCCAAGAACAGCCAGATGTCTCTGTGTTTCACAAACAAATTAACTTTGGGATTTTATTTTGAGCCAAGGGGCTTCTTATCCTATGTTCTTTGGGGCCATCCTACTGTTTTGCTCTTAGATAGACAAGCACCACCTCAACAATCACATAAAACTAAATCATTTTGTGGCTTTTCAGGACCACAGCCTGACAGTTTTAAAAAAATTCTTCTTAATCAAAAGTCTTTATCTTGATTTTTCCAGTGAAGAACTAGTTCCCTGTAAGAAACCTGACCTTAAAAGGTCTGGGGCTTTACTTTTAAATGGAAAAGGAAAAAGTAAGTGAGTGAGTGAGTAAGTGTGTGTGTGTGTGTGTGTGTGTGTGTGTGTGTGTGAACATCATTGCCCCATGAATGATTTACAATCATTTCTTAAGGTGTCAGTTTATAAGGCGTAGAACTAGCAATGACGTTATACAATATAAATTTTAAGCCCGTAAATACATGTCTGGCGGCACAGCACCATCTATTGGCTAAGTAAAAAAAGAATGTGAGAGAATTAAAGAAGACACAGGAAAAGAAGGGGAGCAAAACTATGAGAAGTTAGGGCAGAGGAACAAGAAAAAGGAAAGGAAAGAAAGAAAAACACACAGATTTCCGCAGTTTCTATTTCTTATTCCAAAAAATATGTGAGTTCTGAAAGTTTATTTGAATACAGCAGGATGCACTTAAAAAACTCTCAGGATACTTCTGTACAGATAAAATTCTTTTCTTATTTTTATATTTACAAGGTTTAAAAGAAGTAGCCAGATGTTATTGAAGGGATGTTAAAAATTAGTAGACATAAGGATCAAAAGAGCAGAAAAAAGAATCCAGAAGTAGACCAACACTATAAGTCTATTGTTTTTTCTATACAAGTGAAAATAATTTATAAAATTTACATGGTAGGAAATACAGTATCTCAATAGGACTATATCCATCAATAAATGATTACCTTTTAAACAAATTGTGTCCATAAAACACTCGCCATCTTAACATATAGTGACAAGAGTTTGGACAGTATCTATAATGCAAAACATAATGCCCAAAAGAAGAGAGAGAGAGAGAGGCAGGAGGAGATGGTGGGAGGAGGGGGTTACTGCCCATAGATGTGGGGGGTGGGGGTGGAGATGGTGGGAAGGAAACTGGGGTCACTGGTAGTAGCAAATGTACACTGGTGAAGTGATGGGTGTTGGAACATTGTATAATTGAAACCCGATCATGAACTGCATTGTAACTGTGTATTTCCAGATGACTCCATATAAACTTTTTTTAAATGACAAGAGTTTGGAGATTTTTTTTGTAGATAAATATGACATATTTATGACATATGATACACCAATCCTGTCATAGGTATTCAAGTAAAATTAAAATTTATGTTTTAAATACTAACTTTAGGAGTGATTATTACTTTATTTATGATCATCAAAATAGACAAACACAATGTTTAAATGGATAGACAGACTTTACAGAATACTAATCAGGACAAAAAGTGAGAAACTTGAAGATGGAATGAGGAAATTCACATTCACCTCTTTATGTCCCTTGAATTTGATAATCCAGATGAGATGAAATAATTTATTGAAAGAAAATAGTATATAAAATTCACATGATAGGAAATAGCATTTCTCAATACGAATATATTTACCAATTATATGTGATCAAAAAATAATAAAGTTCTAAAACAAGGGCAGATGGGTACATAAAATCTTAAATAGATCCTGGTGGTATATTCTACCAAATATTTAATGAAAAAAATTATTCCCATGTTTTATGATTTCATTCAGGGTACAGAAACACAGGCAATGCCACAAAACTCATTTTGTGAAGCAAACATTAACACCCAAATTAAACACAAACATTACAAGAAAAAATTAAAACTACAAACAATTATTTTTCATGAACATAAAAAAATCCTCAAGAAAGTGTTAGAAAATCAAATAAAATAATGTATAAAAAGAATTGTGCACCATAATTTTCAATAGAAAATTATGTCAAATATACAGAATTTGTTTAACTTTTAAAAATCAGTCAGCATGATCTGTTACACTTACAAGATCCAAAAAGAAAAATCTCGCCATTTTATCAATAGATTAAAAGAGCAATTGATCTAACTTAAACACTAATTAACAATAAAAAATATCAGTAAACAGAAGGAAGAGAGAATCTTCTGAAACTTTATAATATATAAAATAAATTAACCAATAAATATAACTAAAGTTATCATCCCAGTAGCAAAAAACTGAAAGCTTTCCTATTAAGATCAGGTTCAAGTCAAGTCTGTATCACCCATTAATTCTTTTCAACATCATACTGAACTCTCTAGTTAATGCAATTGGACAGTTAAGATATAAAATACATGCTGATTACAAAGGAGAAAAAAAACTTTGTAGATGACATGATCATCTCTGTAGAAAATCTGATAAAATCAACAAAAATATCCTGAATCAATAAAACCAAGTTTTTAGCATACATTTTCGTACACAAATATCAGTGCACACTTTGTTGACATACACATGTACACAGTGTTATTTCATATGTGCTTACATATAGCCAAAAGTTAATTAGTATAACTGGTTATGCCGCTAGTCTCCATGCAAACAATCCATGCAAACAATTTCAATTTCATGCAAAAACTTCAATTTATTTCTATGTATCAGTGAAAAAGAAGTGGAGTTTGAAATTGAAATCACAGAGCCCTCTAGATTCACACAACAAAAATGAATTACTTAGGTATAAAACTAAGAAGCTATATGCATGAATATTTAGGAAATCTTAAAGCTAAACAAAATCAAAGAACATAGTAAGTGAAGAGCTATCACATATCTATGGCTAGGAATGCTTCAGCGTTGAAGAAGGATCTAGAATAGGAAAACTTGTCAAAATGCTAAATCTTTCTAATTTGATTTCACAAGCAAGAAAAATTGCAACCAAAATTCCCACATTATTTTATGGCTGTTACAATCTATTTCTAGTGCTTTTATTTTAAAAAATACTAAGAACAGGCAAAATTTTGGTCAGAAAATCAAAATTGGAGAGCTCACAGCCACTGTCAGCCACTGTCAGCAAACAAGCAACATTATAATCAAGATGGCATGGTGTTGATAAAAGAATGGTCACAAGGCCAATGAAACTGAACAGAGTTTAGTTATAGATTCACATAAATAAAACTACATAAACAGATTTGACAATGTTGCTTGATCTCTGACAAAGTATCAAAGACAACACAAGACAGCAAATAGAGTTTCATTAACAAATAGTGTTGGAATAATTAACAGTTCACATTTTTTTTACTGTGAATCTAGAAAAAGAACCTCACACTGTTTATAATGATTAACTTTCAAAATAAAACTGCATAAAACTCTTTCAAGATAATGTAAGATAAAATCTTCAGCTGAGAAAGATAATGAACATTTATATAAAACATCAAAGGTACAAGGTGTAAAGTAAATTACTAATTAAATTATTTCATTAAGATAAATATTTTTTAATTTTTTTCTCTGTGGAAGACAATGTCCAGAGAATGAAAAGGCATGACACAGACTGGAAGAAGGTACTTGCAAGAAGGCATCGATGATAACAGACTACTCCAAATATGCAAGAAATACTTAGAACTTAATAATAAGAAAATAATCAGATTTTCTAAATGAAGAAGCAGATGAAAAGATATCTCACCAAAGAAGAGACACATATGACAAAAAATACATATATGAAAAGAATTTCCAAACCATGTCATAGGAATGTAAATTAAAACAAGGAGTGGCCACCACACATTTATTAGAATGCCAAAACCTGGAACTTGGCAGCACCGAATGCTGGTGAGGATGTAGCACAAAAGGAACTCTTACTTTACCTTGGAAAACTATTTGTTTTTTTCTTTTGAAACGAAATATACTTTTATCATGTGATACGATCATCATGATCAGTGATACATTCAAAAAAGTTGAAAAGTGATAAACCCATGTTTAGGTAGCAGCTTTATCCCTAAGTTTCAAAATGTAAAACGAACATAATTTTCATTACTTAGTGAATAAACAGACTGTAGCATGGACACAATGGAAAACTCAGAAATATAAGTAAGCTATCAAGCTGTGAAAAGATAAGGAAGAATTTTAAGGGCCATTACATGCTGCAGAAAAGATGTCAATCTGAAAGGCTCCATTTTGTATGATTCCAACTGTATATGACATACAGTTAAATGAAAAACTATGAATACCACAAAGAAAGTCAGAGAGTGGGAAGTAAAGATGAATTAGTGGAGCAGAGAATATTTTTAAAGCAATGAATATAGTCTGCATAATATTATAATGATATGTATCAATCATCATGCATTTATGAATTCCTATGGAGTATACAATGCTAAGAATAGCCAAAAAAAGCTATGACTTTCAGTGATTATGATATATCAATATAAAGTATTAACTGCAATAAATATACCACTCTGGTAAGTTTTGATAAAAAAGGGAGGCTTTGGATATGATGATCACAAGTCATATGAGATATTTCTGTATCCTTATATCTTTAAAATTTTCTATAATTCTAAAACTATTCTAAAAAAACTCTTCAAAAAAGAAATTTTAGGCAAAAATCTTATAGAATTATTCCAGGCATAAAAATGAAATCACCTAACATGGAACTACAGATTTATCTAAAAAATAGATGACTTTCAAATGCATTTTTTAAGTAAAATCATTAAGTCTCAAGAGGCTACATATCAGATTAATCAATTTAATGACATCTTGGATAACGAAAATGAAAAAAGAAATCTAAAAGAAGAAATATACTATGATTTCCAATGTGGGAGGTGAGGGCAACTAGCGTGAGTCAAACGAGAACCAGGGGGATTAGGAAAAGTTTCTATCTTGATTGAGATAGTGATTATGCAATTCGACATTTGTCAAATCTCTCAGAATTGTGTGTTTAGAAGAAAGAGTGGACCATGCCTTAATTAAACATATTAAAAAGTAATTAAATGGTAGCCAATATATCACTTTAGTTGGAAAAGAAAAGGTTGTATATCCCAACACTATTTCTACTCAGTATACTCTCAAAGGAATGCACTTGCAAAATGGAAATAAATTCTGGATGCTGTCTAAGTCCCTTGATTTTGAAAATAAAAGAATCTAACTTGGTAAGTTTTACTATAATATGAACAATTACATCATCCAGAGTTTAATAGAAATTATAAAATAATTGCACATGCGTTTAACACAATCTTTGAGTAAACTTTTATCACAAATGTTTATCTATGTGAAATGCCTGCAGCTTAATGTATACTAGCAAGTTAATGCACAGGTCTGAATGCTTATCCTTTGTCAGCATTCAAGCTCCAAATTACTCTTTGAACTGCCTTTTTGGAGTCATACCTCTGTTCTTTCACCCAGAAAACTTAGCCCCAAATAGAAGTTTGAACTATGTTACCTAGGGGTAATCCTTTTATTTGGATTCATGATTCTAGGACAAAACATCAACCAATGGGGGGCTGGATTCTTAAAACTCACAGAACAGAGGGGAGGAGATGGCTTGGTGGCTCAGAGAGCTTATCCAACTAGTCTAAGGTCCTGAGTTCAAACATAGATCTTACCAGCTCTAGACATCTGTGCTGCTTGGTATTCCCCTAAAGAAAGACCTGGAACATCACTGTATCACTGTCATCCTGTTGCTCATAGATTTGCTCAAGCAGGCACCAGTAACGTCTCCATTGTGAGACTTGTTGTTACTGTGTTTGGCATATCAAATACACCACGGGTAGCTTTCCAGGCTCTGCCGTGTGGACGGGATACTCTTGGTAGCTTGCTGGGCTCTCAGAAAAGGACGGAGGAATCGAATCCGGGTCGACTGCGTTGAAGGCAAATGCCCTACCCACTGTGCTATCGCTCCAGCCCAACCTGGAACATAACAACAGTTTCAAAATACCCAGGACAAGCATGTGGATTTGAGCTCAATACCAGAACCCTCACACAGAAGCCAAAGAAATCCTGACAGTCTACTATAAGGAGATCCCAAAAGTGGAAAAGCCTTACAACCATAAAATCAAAGGTTTCTTTGTCACTTGTTTCATCAGTGGTTCAATTGCCTTTCCATTTTCAGATATTTCATCCACTATTATTGTTTGGTCACTATATAAAATTCACCTTTTTTCACAGATAATTCTTGAAAATATGTTGTCAAGCTATTGTACTAAAACCAATTTGAGCTATGGTGGTAGAGAGATAAAGAACTTGTCCTAAGACAGGTCTCCATGTGAAGGAGGATTTAGTAGAAAGTTGGTTATGATGATACAGATTTGGTAGAATCAGATTTGATTTGAAGTCTCAGGGACTACATGGAGGAAGGAAGGTCCTTCATAACAGGAATCTAAATCAAAGGGGTATGGTTTGTAAGAAAAAACTTATGAGGGGTTGAGCATTTACATGTTTGTCCATTGCTTTGGTTGCGAAATATGTGAAGTAAGAAGAGAAAACCTGAACAAAATTGTAAAGGCTAAGAAACTTTGTGAAATAATGCAATTAACTTTTTTCCATGTGAAAAAGAATACTTGTGTATATGAAGACTGTAAACTTTTTAATTTAAAAATATCTGTTCTATTATTTTTAGATACCTAATTAAAGTGATCTAACGGACTCTAAGTGGAAACAGAAGAAGCAATGTAATCTAGAGATAATTCTATTCATAAAACAATTAATTGGCATTTAGAGGGTCTGTTTTGACATTAGAGTAACTAGTGCTAAACAACAAACCTTTCACTGAATATTGTCATCATCATCATCATCATCATCATCATCATCATCATCATCATCATCATCCCATTGATCGTTGATTTTCTAGAGCGGTCTCAGTAGCATCTCCATTCATCTAGGCCTGAGATTTTAGAAGCCTCTCTTTACTCGTCCTTCCCAACAGTGCTGCATTGGAGGTTGTTTCAGGGTCAAGGGAATGAGACCCATCATTGTTACTGTTTTGGGCATATGAATATGCCATGGGAAGCTTGCCAGGCTCTCCCATGTGGGCAGGAAACTCTCAGAAGCTTGCCAGGTTCTCTGAAAGGGAAAACTAGTCTATAAGGTGTCTTCCAGAGCTTGGTTTTAGTCTCTGGATGTTGGCCGTTGATGGCAGTTTCAGGGTGTGACCACCTAGCTATTGGAAAATGGGGGATCTGGGTGGAAGAGGCCCAGTCCCAATCCGAGCAGACTTGGAAATCTCAGCCCCGGGTCCCGTATACCTGGGTTCCTCTGCCCGTTCCTTTATGCATGAGACTCATCTGAATGTGTGGAGAAGGGCCTTGAGCATGGCTGTTGCTGGGTTCTGGAGGTCTTCAGCTGCTGGGGCTCTGCTCAGGGCAGGGAGGAAAGCTCAACCCACCCCCTTTGAGGGGCCCTGGTGAAGACAGCCAGGAGTGGGGCAACTGAAAAGGAATATTGTTAGTTGGGTGAAAAACTGAGTAATTTAATCACTTTCATAATCCTCCATGCACTTGGACCAGACTGATTTCTTATAGATATCATTCCAGAAAACAGCAGAAATCTTTTTTTTTATGCATTCACTGCAACAAGAGTATCCTGCACATTTTATCTTATTATATCCTCTTGTATAACTTCATCATTTTTGGAAAAAACCTCACATTATTTTAACAAGTATTTACCTGATCTGAAATATATATATAACTCAGAATACTCACTTGTGTAACCCACTTGAGTAATTGCTCTCATCAGTCATATAAAGATCTGAAGATACACATAAAATTACTTACCCAATAATTTAAGTGCTTTAGGAAAACTTTCTCTTCAGTCTCAACTCACAAAGACCAAAATGTCACAAACCTAACCATATTTTTTATCTGTCCCACTTCTAATGATCAAGTTTCAAAATGTCTTATTCTTCTGGCATGCCAAAAATTACTTCACTATAACTTAGATATTGATCATATGTTTATGGTTCTTTAGTAAATGCCTATCCTTAACTATTCATCATTGTCATTCCAAAATGCACTTCATTTTAAAGATATAGTACTTTTCTCTTTTTCCTGGGTAATATTTTGTCCTGTTTCACTTTCCTCTCCTTTTTCATAAATTTCATTACCTCATTATGCAACAAGCATCCTGATGTTTAATTGTGGTGATAATGTAGCAATCATCTTAGGTAATGTTTGTAAAGGGGTGTTCTGACAGTTTTAAGTCGTGACTAAACAGCAACCTGGCTGACATTTAGAAAGTTTAGGAATTATCAAGAAGCCAACATCTTGCTTGTTTTCTCAATGAACTAAGCAGTAGTGGAAAGATTTCTCTTCCTCACATGCTCCTTTAATATTCTGCCAAATACTTTTACAGTTATTTAGCTGGAAACCATTTCTTCAAGTTTCTCCTCAGCAGGGTTACAGGTGTGCGCTCCAAAACACCCTTTCATATGGATAACACGTTGCTTTAGGCAGAAGGACACACTCTTATAATAAATGCTCTGGGTGGGCCAGCTTTATAAAGGTCTTGAAAAGCAGAGCAAAAATAAAAGTAAGAGAACCAAGTGTGAATCTGGAGGCAGTTGTCAATGCCAACACATGAAGTTAAAAGTACTCACACAATTTCCCAAGTAGATCTGCCCAAGTTTGTAAATTGACCAATTTCTCACTCACTCATTTTTTCATATATAAACCAAGAGAAAAACACAAGAAAAACTTTCATGTTTATAAAATAAGAACAGGATATAAGAAAGACAATTTTTGCAGTGATTCACTATTTACTTTGAGCTGTTATTGCTAGTTCTAAGAAGTTAAGTCAAAAGGAATATAAAATTCCATCAATTTGGGGTTGTGCTAGGAAATATATGTCTTCACTTCATATGTTTTTTCAGAATTTATATGTTCTAATGTAGCTAAGAATTTTGAAGGAGACTAATGATGTAAGAATTTATTTCCCCCCGTCATATTATATCTAAATTTTGTTTAAATTAAATGTTTGTTTTTAAATTTTATTTTGGGAACTTTTGCATTATAACATTATACTTCTAGCATTCTTCTTTATTAGTGAACATTTATATATATATTGAATTAACTTCATCACAGATTTCCAGTTCTGTCCTTCACAATGCAATTGACTCATTTTACTTGATTTATGTGCCATCCTTCTCCTTTTCCTTCTGATAAGTAATAATTTGGCTTTAAGTCTGAACATTTATTTTTGTTCTGTTTAATTAATTTGTTCATTTCATTTCTGTATGTTCTACCTGCACGTGAATTCACAGGTGTTGTCTTTCTCCATATGACTTCACCTAGCATCATACCCCAGATTCATGTTGTTTTAAGTGGTAGTATTTAGCCTATTTTTATGGCAGTGTATACTATTTTTTAACAACCGAGTACTATGCTTTAACCACATCTTAATTGTCCAAGCATGTGTTGATGACCACTTATATTGTTTACAGTCCAGAGTATTTTAAATGAAACTGCAATGAACATAGAAGTGTACACAGCGGTAGGGCATTTGCCTTTCATGCGACTGACCCGGGTTTGATTCCTCTGCCCCTCTCAGAGAGCCCAGCAAGCTTCTCAGAGTATCTCATCTGCATAGCAGAGCCTGGCAAGCTACCCATGGCATGTTCTATATGCCAAAAACAGTTACAGAAAGTCTCACAATGGACACGTTACTGGTGCCCACTTGAGCAAATCGATGAACAATGGGATGACAGTGACAGTGACGGTGACACATCTGCTTAAATTTATATTTAGGTAAATGCCCATAACAGGATCATACCCATTTTCTACTCTTAATTTTTTGAGGAATCTCCATA
>NC_073304.1:127762155-127824519 GCF_027595985.1 Sorex araneus
TCTTTATACTTTTGTGTATGGTACTGGGGATTAAACTCAGATCTCTTGAACACGAGGCAGGCACTTTTGAGAATCATGCTTAAGAAGGGTTTATCTAAGGTCACACTTAGGAGATAATTGTTCATAGTTCTCTACTTTTTTTTGAAGAGGGACCTTTTAGTTCACACTCAGCAATGCTCAAGGTTTACTCCTGGCTCTGCAGTCAAGAATTATTTTTGGTGGTGCTCAGGGGATCATATAGACTGCCAGAGATCAAACCTCCAGATACAAGAAAAATACCCTACCCACCATACTATAACTCTGATAGCAAGAGTTCTCTGAATTTTTATTTTAGGGGGGTTGGACCCACACCTGACAATCCTCAGGAGCTATATCTGGCACTGTACTTCAAGGTGCCTTGGGGATCATATATGGCACCAGGATTTGAACCAGGATTGTGGTAATAGCCACATGCTTGATAAACACCTTAATATTTATGCTATCTCTCTAATCTTTCATTTCTGAATTTTAACTAGTGATTTCAGATCAAAATCTTCATACTCACTATTCTTTAATTTTTGCAGAATTAGCTACCTTACCTCACTTGACTGTGGAAATAATTGGCTAAGCTACCTAACCATAGAAATGAAGTTCAATATCTTGGGTGTTCAAATAATAACAAATTCCATCATGACAAGAAAGCTAACTGGAATACTCATGATTTGATCCATACCTCTGTCTTCATTCTGGAGTCCAGAAATGGCAGGGCTGAAAAGAAAGCGAACGACAAATGTATAATTGTATTACCCCTGGCTCCTCTTCAGTAGGTAAGACCTGATGGAGAATGATTGTAGAATGATGACAAAGACCTGAATGAAGTTAAAACAATAGTGGAAAGAAGTGTTGGGTCATCACATATGACCAACATTACATATGACATATGACTTTTGGGAAGCTAGATAAGTTACATCAGATAAAAAATCATTCCTGCTGGAGCGATAGTATAGGGGGTAGGGCATTTGCCTTGCATTTGACGGACCCAGGTTTGATTCCCAGCATCCCAAATGGTTCCCTGAGCACTGCCAGGGGTAATTCCTGAGTGCAGAGCCAGGAGCAAAGCCTGTGCATCACCAGGTGTGACCCAAAAAGAAAAAAATATCATTCCCTCTTTTCCTCATTTCCCACCACTGTACATTTTGACCTGAAAGGAACAATGAAGAGACTTAGATGTTAATTGTTTCTTGTGAACTTTTTCTCAAAGTATATCCTACCACAGTCTCAAAACTAAATTAAAGCTAAATTAAGGCTGGGGAGATAACTAAATTGATAAGGTATGTTATTTGCATATTTTAAGCCAAGAGTTTGATCCCAGTATTATATGGCCTCTCGAAATACCCCCAGAAAACCACTGGATGCAGCTTTGGTGGCCTCCACACTCCAAACCAATGTCGTGGCAGTGGATTCCAGGGAGTTTGAATGGTGGAGGAGCACCTCCTCATTAATCCAAGTTATATATGTATTACACTGGTATTATCTATGCTCTTAGAGAATAAATTAATCTGAATCAATAGTGATATATTTTTAAAATCTTGATCACTGTAGCACTGTTGTCCCATTGTTCATCGATTTGCTCTAGCGGGCACCAGTCACGTCTCCATTGTGAGACTTGTTACTGTTTTTGGCATATCAAATATGCCATGGGTAGCTTGCCAGGCTCTGCCATGCAGGGTCGATACCCTAGGTAGCTTGCTGGGCTCCCCGAGAGGGACGGAGGAATCGAACCCAGGTCGGCCACGTGTAAGGCAAATAGTCTACCTGCTGTGCTATAAAGAATAATTCTGATTTGTGACACAATTAAATAAATATATTTATATGATTATTCTTGTTTTTAAAGAGATGTTTACATATAAAAAAATCAGTTCCTGGAGTTCCAGGTTCTCTATCTTTCCTCTGGTTTCTCCAGAAATACTGCATTTTGCCCACTACAAATTCATATATTCAAGTACACTGCTAGAAGTACTTCAGATCAGTTAATATACATCACATTATGGTTCCTATCCTTCAGAATGGTGTATATTATAATTCAATTTAGTATGCTTGGAGAATAAGTGTGACATTGGTAATAATTTCACAGGAAGAATAAGTAGAAATCTGGGACTTTGGGGGGTAAACCCAAGACATGAAGTCTTCTGATTCTTACCAATTTTATCTTGAGTCACCACTTTCCTTCTCTAGATAGCAATTTAGTGTCTATTAGGAGATTTAATGTCCCTTCTTTGAACCTTCTACTAGATTATCATTCATGTACCTTACACAGTTTGGATTCTACTAAATTTTCTTGGGAGGAGACATCTTCTCTTTGAACCTTAATGATTTTAATGATTTCTTAAGTTTCTCGCCAGGAAAACCATGTGTTATGCTTACATGTACATCTAGTAATATAATTTTTAAAAATATTATAGTTGCATTCCCAGTGCTTCTGAAAGACTAGTGGGTCTTCAACTGTTGGTTTTCTGGACTAATGTATGCTTAGTACCTGATTACTTTATCAAGATAATTAGCTTTTATCAGTGTCCAGAACTGTTGGAGAAGGCTCTTTTGCTAGAAAACTGATTGGAAACATTGGTTCTAGTTTGAGGATTCTTTGAAATGACAATTGCCCACTGCTCAGAGTCAATGAACTTCTTTTAGTTTTTGATGATTTGGAAAAGCCACTGTAACTTTTTTCTTTCATATAGTATCTTGGTAGTGTAATGTGGAAAAATAAGTTGCACTATTTCAAATTTTATAATTTTTCTGTAATAATTATCAAGCTTAAAAGTGATAAATTGGAAATATCCTGACAGGAATATAATGAACATTTTTGTTAATATCCTTTAGATTTGTTCCTAGTCTTACTATTATTTGGCTAACACTAAGTCATAATCTTTGTGGGTCTGGAACAAAAGAATGAAAATGTATGTTTGCTACTTTTTACTTCCCAGAAAACTTTGAAGAATTTTAGAAGTAGAAATGTTAATGGGGAAGCTATATAGTGGAGGGCAGAAAGATTCTCATTCCTGAACTCCTAGGAGAAGGCATCTCAAATGGGGAGGCATTTGGGCATTAACCTCCCATGCCCTTCTAACCACTCCCTTCCTGAGAAAAGGCCAACAACTTTGGGTAGTGTCTTGCTTTCCAAATACCTTTATTTTTCAATGTTTATTTGCTTCCAGTGACATCATTTTCTCCATCATTTGCCTGCCCAATAAAGGATGGACAAGAGATGGCAAAAGAGTTGAAAGCCAATCAAATCATTTTGGAGAAATTGTTAACAGACCTGGATTAAGATTAGCCAAGAAGTATTTAGCTAAAATGAAGTTTAGGGGGAACTCTGTGGGCTTCATTTAGATTGTGTTTACATGACAGCAAAGCATCTGGTCAATTTAGTGGAAAGTAGGCAAATTGTTTATGCAGTTGTGTAGACAAAACAGCAAGTTGATCCAATAACTGTATTTTCAAATTTATGGATTTTGGCTTTCATATACACTGACTTTCCCATATCATAATAATGAATATTTAATAGTTTCATATGATAAACATTATTTTTTCTGTTAAAGTAATTAATTCCTGAATTTTCAAAAGTTTTTTCTCACTTTTCAGGTTGTAATTTTCATATATACATGTATATAATACTATATCTAAATATGTTTTGAAATGTTAGAAGAGAGTGAATTTTTACTTTTGCTGATATTCTTGAATAATATTCATGTATTGTTTGGGGGTTGCAGCCAGTGGTGCACTCCTAGCAGTGGTCAGGGAACCACATGTGTTGCCAGGTGCCAGCAAACCTGGGTCTGCTGCAAGCTAGGCAAGTACCCTACCTGCTGTGATCTCTGGTTCTTCAATATTTTTTGTTTTATTTTTTGCTTTGGGGTGCCCACCCCCGATGGTGCTCAGCACTTAATCCTGACTCTGCACTTAGAGATCACTTCTGATAATGTGCAGGGGACCATACTGAGTATCACGGATCCAACATAGGTTAGTCACGTGTGAGGCAAGTGCCCAGTTTACTGCATTGTCTCTCTGGCCCCTTTGGATGATATTTAAAAAGGATTTATAATTGCTTTTTGAGGTAATTTTTTAAAACTCACTGCTTCTAATGAAGATGTTTATCAGATGTCACTGTCACTGTCACTATCATCCCATTGCTCATCAATTTGCTTGAGCAGGCACCAGTAACATCTCCATGTGAGACTTGTTGTTACTATTTTGGGCATATCGTATACGCCATGGGTAGCTTGCCAGGCTCCGCCATGTAGGTGGGATACTCTCAGTAGCTTGCCGGGCTCTCTGAGAGTGGCAGAAAAATTGAACCCGGGTTGGCCGCGTGCAAGGCAAACACCCTACCCACTGTGCCATCACTCCAGCCCGTTTATAAGATAACATATATTAAATTGCTAGTCATTCTCAAAAATTAGCATTTTAATTTATTAAAATGTAGTCTATAAAAACACTCAGAATGGCTGTGTGTGACCCTAGAAGTTTAAAAAATTAATATGTTATCTAGAGGAGCTAGAGAAAAATAGCTCAATGGACTGATGCTCCAGCTTAGCATCAGGAGGCCTGAATTTGATCTCCAGCAACTCGTAGTATCCTAAACATTATCAATAATTACTTTCACCACCCTCTGCCAATCAGAGTCAGAAATAGTTCTTGGGTACTGTCAGGTCTGGAAGAAAAACTGTGAGGATGCAGATACCTGCAGTGTTCAGGAATCGAACCCGGGTCACTTGAACTAGATAGCATTAAAAATTAATAATTAAATATCATGAATAGATAACCAGTAAATTTTAGAATAAAAAATATTCTTGACTAAGACAAAGCCATTGTCTACTCTTAGTCACAAAATTTCAAAACCACATGCAAGATTTTTTTCTTTAATATCAAAACCCAAAAACATGTTATCAACAATAAAGGAAATTATAAATTGAAACTGTATTCTTGACTTTGGCTATTGTACTTATTCACATGGTAAAGACATTTGTGCTTCTGGATCAAAAAGATGCCAAAATTTCTTATAAAAATAGTCCTTACTGATGCCAGTTGGCCATTGAAGATACAGCATTTTGTCTACAGGACATATTTCACTATGTCTAACAAACATAGCTCACTTTCTGGTGAATTCCCAAGATGTCAGTCATTATACTACATGCTATATATTCTTGTAATAAATTACACATCTATCATTTCTTACAATCGAAAGCACATTACACATTATAGCATCTTATTGATTAGTGATATTAGCATTAGACTAGAAGAATGAATACTAACATTGAGGAATATTTTCTCAAATGATGTGTTCACTGTACTGAGCCATGAATTCAAGAGTTTGGACAAAAGTCCAGGGAACCATAAATAAGAAAAAGAAACAAAAAATGAAGGATCAGTGAAATATCTTTCTTCCAAAATATGTGACAGATTACATTTATTATTATAATCCATATACCTCCTATACCAGTAAAAGTTGCTATAATAAGTTTTTTCATTGGATGGCTACATGAAAAGACTATGCAATTTAGCTCAGAACAACTATATAGAAAGAATGGTATTAAAAGTCAATTAGATAAAGTTCTTTTATTTTTTTTGCTTTTGTTAACATTTAATAATAATACACATGGAAGCATTTTTTTTCAAAATTTCACAATAAAATTCTGTGAGTTAATGAGTTACTGTTCTTGAAAGTTCTTTTGATATCTATCTGTTCTGAATATCTATGTCTGTGCTATCTGAAAAAGTTAGCAACTGTTCACATATGACTACTTACACTTAAATTAATATTAAATAAATGTCTTTCAATGCCAGGTACATTTCAAATGACAAATATAGCTACAAGTTGGAAACACAGTTATGTTAAAATATTTTAATCATCATAATTATCAATGGTCTAATTCATTCATAAAAACAAATGTTTGTTTTAAAGGAATACATGTACAGAATGTTTGATAGTCAATGATACTATCAAGACTGCTGGTAAGACTAATGTGGAAGAACGAGGGCAATGTTGCAAAAAAATATATCTGGTCATAACTGATAAGAGAAATGTACACATAAGGTTGCTATTTTATAGATTAATTAAGAATAAAATAATAGGTTGAACATAGTTTTTTTTAAATCATGGATCAGATGATCTGTACAATTTATTAAATTGAAGGTATTAAAATATAAACATAAAGAAATAATTTCTCACCAGAGTAGACAGTACAGAGTTTAAAGCACTTGTCTTATAAGCAGCTTACTCAGGTTTGGTGCTTGAAATCAAAGTATATGTGCAAGACAAGTGTTCTGCCAAGAAGCACATGCTTTCTTGAGCATCCTAAGGAGTCACCCCTGAGCACAGAACAGCCCACAAACACTGCTGAGTGTGGCCCAAATCCTCCACAAAAGGAATAATTGCTCTTGAAAAACTGTATTCGTTATCAAGGAGAGGAGATAAGGTTGACCTTTGTTTCTTCACATATAATTTAATGCCAGATGGTAAACAAAATATCTATAGGAGAAAATGTGACATACACACCCCAATATACTCATCTTAGCTATCATTTAAATACAAAAGTTAATATCAGACCAAGTTTTAATGCCACAGACTCAGAGAGAACAACTGGAATTTGTCAGAGAAACAAGAAGAAAAGAAGCAAAGTTAGCAACCAGGGGATGGAGAGATATAAAGATTACCTACTAAACCCATTTCAAGTAAATACTTTTGGGAAAATTATTGTAGAATAGAATGCTATAAAAATATGATGTAGTTTAACATAACCCAGCAGCAGAACACTTGCTTGCACATTTGCTTTGATGGTTCTGATTTGATTTTAAGCTCCAATAATACTCACTGTATCACTGTCATCCTGTTGCTTATCGATTTGCTCGAGCGGGCACCAGTAACATCTCCATTATGAGACTTGTCGTTACTGTTTTTGGCATATCAAATAGATAGCTTGCCAGGCTCTGCTGTGCGGACAGGATATACTCAGTAACTTGCCAGGCTCTCCAAGAGGAATGGAGGACTTGAACCTAGGTTGGCCAAGTGCAAAGCAAACGCTCTACCTGCTGTGCTACCACTTTAGTCCACAATGTAATAACATTCCTTTAAAAAAATGCAATTGTCTTTCTCTATGGTGGATTGTAATTTTAATTTTTACTGTGTTGAGTTGCTTAAAATTCTTTAACATATTTCATTTTCATTTTTTTAATTTTATTTTAGTAACATTGTTCACAATAATTTATTGCATTCAATATTCCAACACCAATCCCACCACCATAATACAATCCTACCACCACTATTTCAAATTTTACCACCACCACCCAAGCCTTCCCCCAAAGCCAATCCCAAATGACTTATTTTGTATTGCTTGTTATGAATAATGCATTAAAAATGATCCAAAACAGTTTCCTGAGAAGAAAATGTGCGAAGATTGTTGTATCTCACCCTAGAGCCATTAAGCCCTCGTATAAGTGATTACTGACATGTCGTTACATGTTAAGCTAATATTTATTTATTTATTTATTTATTTATTTTTGGATCAGAATCTATTGTCTTCTATTTAACCTGTTAAATGTGGCATGCTACTCTTGGTATATCAGGGGAGTATAGTACGAAATCTCACACAGCTACTAATGCAGCCACATGCTTCAAGGATTCAAAAAATTTAAATAGGGTGATACAACTGGAAATGACTTTAGGATTCACTTCAGAGGGGGCTGGGTGAGCCCAGAAGTCTCCCCAGTTGATCCCTAACAGCTGAAACTCTCCAGAACCCAATTGCTGCCATGCTCATAGTAGATCTTTACAATATTTTAAAACATTGTTTTTGAAGTCAACGTAGCACTGTCGTCCCATTGTTCATCCATTTGCTTGAGTGGGCACCAGTAACGTCTCCATTGTGAGACTTGTTGTTACTGTTTTTGGCATGTTGCATGTGTCACGGGTAGTTTGCCCAACTCTGCCGTGTGGATGGGTTACTCTTGGTAGCTTGCCAGGCTCTCTGAGAAGGATGGAGGAATCGAACCTGGGTCGACCACATGCAAAGGAAACACCCTACCCACTTTGCTATTTCTCCAGTCCAAAGGTATGCAACGTAAATTGGAATTTTTTATGTTTTCTTCCTTGATGAGGATTATTTTTGGCAGTGCTTTGAATATTGACTTATAACTGTCCCTACAGTCTCACGTATTTCCCCATGCTGTGTCCTTATTTCGTAGCTAAGATTCTGAAGCTACCCAGGTTAAGCAAAGTTTGATGTAGCTAGTCACTTGGGCATTCTGGATCTGGATGCAGGGAGGCAGATAAGGGTGGGTTGACAATGAGTTGTCAGCAATTAATAAAACCAAGATGTGAATTAAAGAGTCTATTCTGGTGCTAACCTGAAAGTAACTCCCAAATCATGAAAGTTGGTCCACACTTGTAGATGTGGGAACTGAATTCAGTAAGACTCTAACTGATGCTAGTATCAGCCCAGAGAAGTCTAGATCCCTGCCAGAAATAAGAAACTCCAGAATGAACAAAAGGCTGTGTTAAGAACATGAAGATGGACCACCAAGAATTCAAAGCTTTTCTTCCATAGCAACACTCTAGCAACAAATATTATCTACACAGAAATCCATAAATGAGGGCAGTTTGGAGAAAATAGCAATATAATTCACTTTGCAAAGGCAAGAGGTGTAATTCCCCATTCTGCAGCCTTCCCCACTCCTCACCCCCACTGCCTGCCATTTTACCTTGGGATTTCTAATTTATTTCTTTTCTCTTATGTAATTCTCACCTTTCTACCCCTGTAGAAGCTCACCTTCTCTCTTGAACACATTACTCTTTCTTTTTCTTCTCCTCATAATATCCAACTAAAAATTCATCTTTTCCTTTCTTCTTTGAATCCTTTCCAGCAAGGGCAGAAGGCAGACCTGGGAACCTGACCATAGGCCAAACTGCCTTTCCTTTTTCCACAATGAACAATTCCTTTCTTCAGCCTAAAGGCCATGGCTCCCCAACAACTCAGTTAATGGAGATTAGTCATGAAGGTCAAATTATCTCAAGGATAGCTTGGTGGCTGCCCAGTGTACTGGTGGGATGCTATAATCTGTGTCTTATAGGTGTTGGTGTTTATCAGTCCTAATTCCCATCCATGTTCTTCCCCAGGGTTACAGATGTAGGTTTTGATGGTATCACTAATTCTTATGTTGTTCCTCTTGAAACATGATAACCTCTCAGTATCTGTATTGCAAGCCATAAAGTTCAAAAGGAGAGAGAGACAGAGACAGACGCAGAGAGACAGAGCGACAGAGAGAGACAGAGAGAGAGAGAGACAGAGACAGAGACAGAGAGAAGAAAAGTGCCTGCCATAGAGACAGGTCAGAGGAACAGAGATGGGGAGGGAAACAGGGGTCACTGGGGTAGGATATACACACTGGTGGAAGAATGGGCACTGGAACATTGCATGACTAAAATCCAACCATAAATAGCTTTGAAATTTTATCTCTCACAGTGATTCAAAAAAAATTAAATAAAATAAATTGTTTTTAAAAAAATTAAAAGATGGTATGTCTCCCTCTAGATACTATTACTTCCTGTGTTCACTTCTCCCACCTGCCACCATTGTATTGTAGATCTTTCAAGATTATTGATAGTTGTAATGTAGTTCTAATATATAATGTGAGACATATTATCATAAATTATTCATATCAGTAACAAGATCGACTATTTAAATGGACTGAGGAGTTTGACTGTAATGGAAAACAAGTCAGCTTTAAAGAAAGACACTCAAACCAGAGGACGCAGGTAGGAAACCAAGACGAGTTCTTTCCTTAAGGAGGTTAAATCAAACGAAGAAGCAAAATGTTATATATTGTTCACTTGAATCCCAGCCTTTGTTCTGACCTTATTCAGGATATCTCAACCCTTTTTTCATAAGATCTTGAGGACTCTTTTGTCAATTCTATGCTCATTTTATAAAATGATATTCTGGATAATATCAGTAGGAAAATAGAAACCATGATAAAAATATACTTGTTCCCCCACAACTGATAATGGGCAAGCACATCAGGAGGAAAGAAGATACCTATTACTCAAGTAAGATTTGGATAAAGACAGGAAATTCCATCTTTTAAAATACATAAGAATTCCCATCATATAAATAACAGAATATAAATAACAGAATAACCTTCATCATATAAACAATAACCTTCTGTCATTTGAGTTACTGTTTATGTTACCTAAAGTAAACTCCATCCTGATGTTCTCTAATTGGCATTTGACAGTGTACATATTAAAACAAAGACGAAATCATCTTCTATCTTTTTAAGAAACTTTCAATCTTTCCCAAACAAGGAAACTTTATTTTGTTGCTATGCAACTGACATGTAACATAGTACATCAGACAGTAAATAAATTATGAATTTTACAATGAAAAGAATTTTCTCCCCCCCCCCTTGAGGACAAGCCACAACTTCCTTTCAGGCTATACTAATCCTCCACAGCCTTCTAAATCTGTTTCACAAACACCAATGTTTGTGAAAGATAAACAAATGAATGAATAGCACAGCAAGGACACAGAGCAGCCTGCAAACTGCACGCTGAGAAGCATCAACACCATTTGATTCATTCTGATAGGACTGTGCACTTGGGCTCCCCAAACCTGGGTGGGGAAAAAGATATTTCCTTAACATACACATCTTTCCAAGTATCAGAATATAAGCAAGCTTAAGAGATTCCAGCCATCTCTTTTGGCAAGTGCCCATCACTGCTATGTATCTTAGGTATGATTCTGTGTCAAGGTTTAAGAATGATTTTTAGCCATGAGGGAGACATCTGTGAGGTGTGTATGCTACTGAATTTAAAATGTTTTGATGCATGGGCCTCAATCAAGTTCAGCAAGTCCTGTTCAATGTTTGCAGGTTAAAGATTGCAATGTTAAATATCCACCAACATTTAAAATCATTACTTAGCAATACGATGCCTGACATTTTTGAAAATTCTGAAAATAAAATATCGGTTGGAATCTGCCTCCAGCAGAAAAGCTGGAAGGAATCCAAACACTTAATAATAGGAGAGCACATACATAAAATGTGGTATATTCCTTCCATGAGTCACTTTAGATCAACAGAATCCAAAACTGAAATGCTCAACAACATGAATAAACTTCACATATGCTATGTAAAAGAAACAACATAAAATCGCTCAAACTATAGGGTTTCACTATGTGAAATTCAAGATGTGCCCAAACTAATCAATAGCAAAGAAAAAATAGCACAAGTTTATTTATTATAGGGGGTATATGGCACATGAAACATTGTTACTCAATCTTAGTGGCAGTCAGTGGTTAAGCCAGATGTAAATACATAGATCAACGTAAAATGTTTCTACCCATGCAATTATGTTTGAGTACTTTTAGAGCTCACTAATAGTGTAAAATACCTGAATAAGAACTACAGCTCAACAGAAAGAATACACTGGCTAAAGAAGTTGACTATCATAGATGGAACTGTAAACTGACTCTTTACTTATCATGCCAGTCAAGTCCTATTTGATGCTCCTTGCTTAATAAACCAGTCGTTCTCAGAGCATCATGCTCAGATACGTGTGTTTGTCTCATCTGGGAGAATATAGAAATGCATCTTCCCAGGCTCCATCTCAGGCATGCTGAAGCAGAATCTATAGAATTGGGGTCCAGGAATATGAATTAGTAAAGTGTCCAGGTTATCTTCTACTGCAGTGGCATGTGCTGGAATGCAGGTACCAAAAGGTTGAAAATCACTGTTCTACAATTTGAGATGATACTCTAGAGCAGTTTCTTAAATGTTTTCTAGTCCCGTGGCTTTTGCTCTTAACAAATGAAACAAAGTCAAGTGCTGTCAGAAATGTCTCAGATTTATTATGTGGCCAATTTTGAATATTTTGTCGATGCATGTTCAGGAATCTTTTACTCTTGCCAATTTTTTTCACAATCCCCACATTTGGTTCCATGACCCCATAAGAGATTAGGACTCACAGCTTAAGAAACTAGGATTTAGAGCACTATAAGCATTAAGTAATAGGCAATAAAAGCAGCATTGACCTCTATTAAACTATCCAGTCCCTATTAGCTGATTTCCTAACATATTTGAAGAAACTTAGGAAAAGGAAAGTCCATTGACTTCTTCACAGAACTTCTATTATGTTCAAGTAACAAAATCCCTAGAAATGGATTCCCAAACCTCCTTCCCAGTTTGATAATCAAATAGCTTTAAGTTTAGTATTATTGCAACTGAACTGGAAACATCCTATAAAAACAGTAAAAAAAAAGGCTTTATAGCTTTTTGATTAGGGAAGCAATATTATAAAGCTTTTGGGTCTACTACAATTGTGAAGGAAAACGTTCAAGTCTACATTTGAGGAGGAACATCAATCTGAGCATTAAAAAAAGTAGAGACTCACAAATTAAGGCCACTCATCTTCATCCTCATGTAACTTGCATAAGAGTTACTTAAAGACCCTCATTGATCTTGCTTTGTTTTGTGTTATTTTGGGCCATACCTTGTGGGCTCAGGACTAATTCCTGGTCCTGTGTTCCAGGATCACTCCTGGTGGGCTCAGAACACTACACGGGATTTCAGCAATCAAACAACTTTCTTTAATTACTGCTTGCTTTAATTACTGCTTGCACCCTATTGCTTTAATTACTGCTCAGGTCATAAACACTAGTTTTGAATGTCCATTTGCGGGAAGAAGTTCAATTCCTTATCAAGTTCAACACACATGTACTATTATGAAGGCAGTGGATAGTCTTTGCCAACAGAACTGATTGGAGAAATGTAAAAAGTGCTCATTATATTATCTATTAATTAATTTAATTCAAAACCTAAACATCTATAAGCTAATGTTATAATAGTTCTTTGTATTTGGAAAAATGAGGAGTATAAAATTAAATTTATTTGCATAAGATTAGATGATTGTTCTTCATCACACTTTGATAAAGTTTCAGAAAAAAATATGTTTGTCTCTAATATAAAGGAAAAGAGAGAAGAAAGGGGAAAGGATGGGGAGGAATAACAGAGAGAAAAGAAGGGGAGAGAGAGAAATATCTGGGGGCAATAAAATATTGTTTCATTCCACATACAGTAATTAAATCTTAATGAATGTTTTAAAATCATCTTCAGTGTTATTTTGACTAACATATGCCGATATATCAAATGTCTGGCTTAGAAAGACATGAGACCAGGTATTTATGGGCCTAAAAGCTATGCAGTTGCTGGGGCTGGAGCGATAGCACAGCGGGTAGGGCGTTTGCCTTGCACGCGGCCGGCCCGGGTTCAAATCCCAGCATCCCATATGGTCCCCTGAGCACTGCCAGGAGTAATTCCTGAGTGCAGAGCCAGGAGTAACCCCTGTGCATCGCCAGGTGTGACCCAAAAACCAAAAAAAAAAAAAAAAGCTATGCAGTTGCAGGAGACTCTATACCCACAATGGAGTCCCACATTTGGATTTAACACTGTTATTGCCTTCTTGAAATTTTTGAAAATTGTATCCTTTAGTGTGAATTATGTTGGTAAAGGCTTATAAAACAATGGAACACGTGCTGGAGCTTAGAGCAGGAAATCATACAATCATACATTGTCCCATCTCCTGCCGTGTCTGTCCCTCACAGAGAGAAGCCCTCAACTGCTGGTTCACCCACTGACCAGTGACAGTGCTGATTGGACATCCCAGTTTCTGAGCCCTTGTATGTAAAAGTCAAGGCAAAGGTAGGGTGGTACCCCAGGCACCAGTGAGAGTGTCAACTTGTCCTATGAATATTCCAATTTCTAGCATATTTACATTAAACGGAAACTAAATTATATAATGACTGTTTCAAAGAACAACTATAACAGTAAGTTATATATAATAAGTTATTATATATAATAAGGACAAAGGACTTCTTGAATTTTTATTTTATTTATTTTTTAAGTAAATCACTGTGAGATAAACAGTTACAAAGTTGTCCATGATTGGGTTTCAGTCATGCAATGTTTCAACTGTCCCTTAAACCAATGTACATTTCCCAGCCCCAATGTTCCAAATTTTTTTTTAACAGAAGGGATTCATGTTTTCATTAGATGTAATATTCACAAAATATGAGCTAGTTCTTTATACCACTACAAGTGAGAATAGAGCAAATGAATAAAGAGGAATTTCAAAAGGGAAGAGGATAAATGTGGTATATATAAGATGAATATGTAAATAGTGTTTAGAGGTTTGTATGATTGCATTTCATATTTTTACAGTTGGATCAGATGTCAAATTTTTTAAGTATTTATTTTTTTCTTATTAAGTAGAAACACCAATAAAATATTCCAATTGATTCAAGCATAGAAATCATATTAAAACATATTAAATAATAGAAGATACTAAAAACTATCTACAAAATCAAAAATGATAGAAAACTCATTCTAATTCTATTAGTGTTATTTTCTCATTGTTTTGAATCCAAATTCCTCACATCTTCAAATAAGTTCAACCTTGAACTTAAGCATGCAACTTAAGAAAAGCATTCTAAGGCTATCTAAACACAATGCAGGTTAATATTATAGTTAGATCATTATCTTTTCACCTCCCTATTAGCTACTTCCCATTTTACCAAAGAACATCTTTTGTTTTTTCATCCCTTTCCCCTGCCAGGGAGTGACGTTTTCTAAACACATTTTCAATGTTTTCTTTTTAACAGTTAATATATTTCCAGGATGCAAGTCCATTTCTTTCTAAAAAGGTTCCTAGGACACCCATTGAAAAGTCAAAAGCAATGGGCTAAAAGGGATTGCTATTTTGTTGGAGAAGAACGACACCCTTTGTATCAAAGTGGGGAATTACAGGCTGTGGTCACCCTCTGCACAGTGTCTCTTTGTCGAGTAATACATGCCGGGGAAAAAAAAAATAATACAGATGGGAAAATATTGTGCACTGTTAGATCTTGGAAACAGCCAAAGGATTTTTCCTCACCAATGTCTTGTCGATGACTTTCACATTCTGGCACCCTGAAAAAATAATGCATACATTTAATATGAAATGAATGCAATAATAATCAGGCAGGTAATCGTTTTCCCAAGGAATGTAAAACTTGACAAATGTAAGGTTTATGATTCAAGGTAGGCTTGCCAAATCTTATGTGGCATGAGACCATTTTTATTACCTAAACAGCCCTTAACACAAAATGACTGGCACATATTTTTATTAACACAAAGAGTATATTCTTTCTGCCGCATTTAATAGTCAGTGGCTGAAAGCTCTCTTTTAGGATATGTCTGTAGCAAATTAAAATGCATAGTAAGGATTCGCAGAATGGCATCTTTCTCACTGACACCCTGTCCACATGGCTCAGCACAGTCCTGAGTGCTCTGGGGAACTCTCTCCATGTACCAATTTGGGTGACAGAAGAGGAAACTCTCACTAATGTCAAAAGTGGGAAGTCAACAGTAAACTCAAGGTCATTCTTTGCATCTAAAAGTCTACTGTGAGTCAAATGTAGCGCAGTCACGCTTAATAATGACATTTTTTACTTATTACTTAGGGGAAAACTTTACTATTTACATATCAGTCATGATTCTAGGCACTGGTATTACCAAAAAAGATTTCTGCCTTGTGCTTCTTACATTGTAAAAAAGAAACTTATGTTACCTAATCAATGTGATTTTAAAATCACTTATGTAGTGAGTGATCTAGAAAATATGATAGGTCTTATGGAAAAAATTAATGGGAACATAAAACTGGAAGTTAAGTGGATGGGTAGAGAATGGAGTGCCATTTTAAGAGGATGGCTATGCTGGTAACTTTTGAGAAAGCACATATAAATGAAGACTTGAAGGACATGAAAGAGTTAGTCATGTAGATATCTAAGGAAAAACTATCCTTGTAGGAGAGATAGTTAGTGCAAAAACCTTAAGACTGAACCATATATATCTGACATAGCCAAGTAATAGCAAGGAGGCTAGTGCAGATCATGAAGAATAAATGAAAGTGACAATTAGGACTTGGAGTTAATCTCCAGATCCATGAGTTAAAATCAGAGAGATTATAGTGGCCAAACCACAGTATATCTTGAAGAGCATTGTAAAGACTTTGGTTTTTACTAAGCAAATCAAGGGTTATTGGTGGGTTTCTGTTCAAAAGAATGGTATTATCCAAATGAATGTTTAAAAAGGATCATTCTATCTGACCAGAATTGATAGGAGGAGAAAGGAAATGGTAGAAAGTATCCTGCCATATCCAAATAAAGTGGGTTAACAGGAAGGCTCCAAAAGGAAATGATCACAATATCTAAGAAACAGAGAAGTATTGATGGATCCTGCCAGTTGAGGTAGTGGTCGATGTCAAACTCTGATGACATGTAAATGGAAATCAATAGACATGAGAGAAAATAGTCAAGAATGATTCAAGATTATTGTTCTAAATGAAAACAATGGTACTGACATGAACTGAAATTGGAGAATCTATAAATAGAACAGGTTAAATGGGAAGAGAACCACTTAGACATTCAAGTAGATTGATTAGCACGCAAAATTATATATTCATGTACTGTGAGGTAGGTGGATGCTGCCAATTTCATCTTTAAGATACCCATACCAAAATATCCCTAAAAGATTGTCAACTATAAATGCTATAAGGTACCTCAGTTTAAAGCGCCCTTACAGTAGCACTGTAGCACTGTCATCTAATTGTTCATCAAGTTGCTCGAGCGGGCACCAGTAATGTCTCCATTGTGAGATTTGTTACTGTTTTTAGCACATCAAATAGGACATGGGTAGCTTGCCAGGCTCTGCCATGAGGGCAGGATACTCTCCGTAGCTTGCTGGTCTCTCCAAGGGGGTTGGAGGAATCGAACCTGGGTCAACCATGTGCAAGGCAAATGCCCTACCCGCTGTGCTATCGCTCCAGCCCTTACAGTAGGGCTTTAAATATTCTATCTCAAATTTTGTTATACCCCAAAATGATACAATGTCTGCCCCCATCTAGTCCATTTCTCTCTACCAAGGAACTCAGTTAAAAGACCACTCTACAAAAGAAAGTTGCAAATGAGAATAACAAGTCTTACCACTCAGAGCCATGGCCAATCGGAACTCTTCTTTTAATATCTCCAGGACATCTCGAACCCCTTTCTCTCCCTAAATAGTAAAACAATGAGATCTTTTACACAAATCTGAAATATTTCATATTTTTATTTCACTGTCCAGTCATCCTATTTCACATGCTTATAGTCAGTCCAGTTAACCTGGGTTCGATTCCTCTGCCCCTCTCAGAGAGCCCAGCAAGCTACTGAAAGTATCTCGCCCCCACGGCAAAGCCTAACAAGCTACCCTTGTCGCATTTGATATGCCAAAAACAGTAACAACAAGGCTCACAATGGAGACGTTATTGGTGTCCACTCAAGCAAATCGATGAGCAACGGGATGACAGTGATACAATGATACAGTGATAGTCCAAATACCTGGGAAGCCAAGCCCCAAATGACGGGTCTCCCCACAAAAACTGCCTTGGCTCCCAGAGCAAGAGCTTTCAGGACATCTGTTCCTCTGCGCACACCTCCATCAAGGAAGACTTCTACCTTCCCTTCCACAGCCTCCACAATCTCTGGCAGAACATCAATCTGTGAAGAAAAGAGGTTGATAGTGTGACAGGACATATATTGATTTGTCACCCAGTTGGAAGTCTGTCCAACACTGACCATGGACTAAAGACGAGAGTGAAAGAAGGTAAGTTGGTCTGCAATTAACAGTAACATTCCCCGTCCCCCTCAAAAGAGAGTAAAGATGCAAATGCTAGTATCTGGGTAACTAATTAAATCCCAATTGAGCAACGATTCTTTTATAGAGTAATACATATTTCTTGCTCCTAATATGAAAATTTAAACAAAGATACTGATGGAAATAATTTCCAGAGCAGTTACCTATCTTTTATATCAATCACCTGTACAATATGTATACAAAGTGTCTTCTCAAATAAATTATTTGAACTAATTATCTAAAAATCATCATTAAAGTACATATTCAGCCTGATAGTATGAAGCAGTAGTCTCCAAAAATTCTCACAACTAATAATGAAAAGCTCAGTCCAATTTTTTAATTTAATGTATTTTATGTTAAGATGTGTATTCAAGTTATCTCTCTTTTTTCTTTTAAAGGAGTATTAACACATGATCTTGAAATGTCTTATCTTCACTGACAATTAATATTGGACTTTCATTAGAATACAATCTTTTCACATGCAACTGTTAGGAAAGATGAAGTCATAAAATTTGATTATAATTGGATGGACATGAAGAATATCATGCTTAGTGAAATGAGTCAGAAAGAGAGGGACATAAATAGAAGGACTGTACTCATTTGTGGAATATAAAGTAACATAATATGAGACTGACACACAGGACAGTAGAGACAAGGGTCAGGAAGATTGCTCCATGATTGGAATCCTGCTTTATGAGCTGGGGGAGAAGGCAGTTGGGATAGTAAGAGAGAGCTGAGAGAGTAAGAGGGAAACTGTCTGCCATAGAAGTGGGGGACCCGTGGAATGGGGTGGGGATTGGGCAGGGGAGGGACACTAAAGACATTGGTGATGGAAAATGTACACTAGTGGAGGGATGGGTGTTTGATCATTGTATGACTGAAATCTCAAACATGAAAGCTTTGTAACTGTAGCTCAAGGTGATTCAATAAAAAATACATATATTTTTTAAAAAGAATACAGTATTCTCAACAAGGCCTATTTGTGGATGCTGGTAGACTGCCTTACTGTTATAGAACCTTCATGTCACACTGTTACCACTCATTTTGTAATGAAATTGAAGTTTCATTTCACTTTGTTAAATGAAACAAAGTGTACTTGCCCTTTCTTGATACTGGCCTGGGCAATGAAACCTATTTTGATTAAACACAAGAACCAAGTGTGCAGAATCACCAGTGAAAGGTTTATAAGCAATCTCACACATTTGTTTTCTTTTGTACCTGTATAATTTCTATGAGAAGACCCCAGGCAATGCTTTTTCTTCCCTACAGGACCCCAGAATAAACATGCAAGATGAAGAGGGACAGTGCTAAGCTTAGGTGGATCTGTAACTTGAACCAAATCACTTAACAAATTAAGAAGTCAAGATCAGTAGACCCTCAATTGACTCAAAGAATCACTAAAATGAATGATTGCTGACTCCAAATACAAAATTTATAATCTTTTGTTATAATATATGGCAACAGTTATCACTTTGCTAAATACCAATACAGGTCATGCCTAGTCATGAATATTGGTGGTTAATTTTATTTAAATATTTGCACTTCAAAATGAAAAAAAACACTATTTCCAGGATGACTTCTAGGTCAGAGTCTGTAGAAATTACTCACTTTTATCCTTAAATACAAAATTTAATTCAACTCACATTCAAGATGCATGATTAAGAAGCTGTCATATATTTGAAAGCAGTTTTTCTAGAAATAATTGTGCTGTAATCATTCAAATCCTTTTCCACTTCTTTAAAATATTAGAGGTTAAACTTTTAAGAGAGTTTTATGTAAAAGACTGAAGCCCAAACACGGCTACAGATTAGGAGGAAGTGAAGGCAGCATTTGGCATGCAACCCCTTAAATGTTTGGCAGGTAATGTGATTTTCCCCTTTTCCTTTTGACTTTTCTGCCTTGCCAAACATGCTTTGGATCCATTTACATATGTCCCTTTACCTATACATAGTCCTTCTTTTACAGGCAGGCATGTTACATCAACATTTAAATGCTACAATTTCCAGGCGATGATGCAAGCTATAATTAAGCATATTCCTCCATTTGAAATCAGAACCAAAGAAAAATATCTGCTAACTTGGGTTCAATACACATTTTCAAAGTCACGCAAATCAAGTCTGTTTAGGTTCTTTCAATGCCCAGCTTGGCCTAAAAGTAAACTGGTAAAGATACTTCAATTATGAATGCTAGACTATAAAACAGCCCAGAGTGCTGGTTCTTTTATCTGCAGACAAGGATGTTCTATCCATTGCTAAACATTTCTATCTATCCTTTCTTTTTCCTTTCTGTAACTGAAGTTTTACTGGACATAAATTACATAAAATAATTCTGATCAGGGCAGATTACTTAAATAAATAGTGTAGACAAATCCACTATTTTATGACTGTTATGTTTCCTCATTTGCAGCTTGCTACACATCTGAGAGACCATTCATTTCAACTTTACTTTTTTTTAAGATAACTAATTGTGGGCTTAACTCAAATGGAGTTAATCTATAGGAAAACATGGTAGGATCGCAATATAAAATTTCTCACTCATTCATCCATTTACCGGTTTATCAAACACTTTATTCAGCCCCCAATATATTTAAGGCACTATGTCAAGCAGTTTAAGAGATCTGAAAAGAGTCCCACAGAAACTCGAGTAGGATCCCAAGGGATTGGAATTGCAAAAATATTCCCCTTTCCCTGTACTCAATCCGCACTACTCCAGAGTGCTTCCTGTCCTCCAAACTCACAAGGAGCTTTCACCTTTCCAGCATCCATTATTATACTCTTTATTCTTGAGATTGGAGCAGTAAAGCCTTTAAACTAAATCATTTAAATGAAAGTCGTTGATTTTCTGTTAAGGTGGAGGACAGACAAAACAAGAGCTTCCTTAGATAAAAGTAAGAGAATCCAGGACAAAGCCCAGAAATTCTCCCACAGCTAGACACTCCCTCCCATTACATTTCACCAGGCAGGCCTGCAGGTGACGTTGGGGCGGAGACAATCACTAAGTAGATGATCAATGTTTCATAAAGAGTTTGTTGGACAAGTTTCTTGCAGTTGCAAAATAGCTGTAATTCTCCCTTCTGTAGTTTCATTCTGTTGTAACATTCCGTTCCTTCCATCGTGAATGAGAAACGAGGCCAGAAGAGCCTCTTTGAATCTAAACTAGCCTTGAGATTGCTTTCACCAAGAGACTATGAGACGGTAGCAGCAAGAATTTCTAAGTGTATTTCCCAAGAAACTTGGTATATGGGCACTTACTTTCAAGGAAACCTACAACCACATGAAAACCGGATGCTCTCGATAGGTTAATGTAGAGAAACCTTGATGAATTCTTCCAACACAAGTCTGTCCTTATAGACCCAGTTAACCCCAGAGGCACATGATGGGGTTCAGAGCTTAGTTAACACTGACATCTCAAAAATTTGAAATAAACAAATATTGAATTTTAGTTAGTACCTTTCTAAGTGGATCATTACACAGCAAAAGTTTACCAATCTATTTCTTCATATTGGTAGCATTGCTGAGTCTCTTTTCGGAGAAAACACAAAGATTCACAGAACACATCCAAAGACTCAATTTTGGTTTGTTTATTCCTTTGGGTTTTTTTTCTTTTTGGGTCACACCCAGCGATGCTCAGGGGTTACTCCTGGCTTTGCACTCAGAATTACTCCTGGAAGTGCTTGGGAACCATATGGGATGCCAGTGATCGAACCCAGGTCAGCTGCGTGCAAGGCAAACTCCCTACCCGCTGTACTATCCGCTCCGGCCCCCCAAAGACTTAATTTTGGAAACACTTAAAACCCCAAAGTCATATTTATAAAATATTTTACACTTGAGAATTGAGAATTTTCACCCCACCATGTCATATAATTTAACTGGGCATAATGTGGGTCTAGTTAGCATTAAAAGAAGAAGTGGCATTGTTTAAGTGTGGCTAAGATTCAAAGACTACAAAGAATATGACTTCTTTATATTTTTACAGTTTTCAGAGTTTTCTTGTACATACAACTGATCAATTCAACATATCAAATCCCAAAGATTTGGCCATGACACTGGATATTGGACCAGGGAATTGCCTGGCAATCAAGAAGCAGGAAGCAGCTTTCTGCTATCACCAGCTTGACTTGGTTCCAATGGCAGGTGGGGTGGGGGGCCCAGCCAGCTGGAACCCCAGGACCAAAATGCTCAGGCCAAGCCAATGGATGTCTCACCTAGGGAAGAATATGACTTTTGAATCCAGTTTGAAATATTCTAGTTTTAAGGATTTGGGAAATAGAACTGATTTTGTCGTCTTGTTCCAAAATTACTTCACAAGTCCAATACAATCTGGACCCCATTATTATCTGGAAGGTAAAAAAAAAATCTTTAACATGAATTCCATTTTAACTCATTTTTAATAAAACAGAAGTCTGGAAGTTGACCTCAGTAGCAGGCTATTAGGACCAATTGAAAGTAAGCAATTGTTTTAGGACTGGAGTCCATTCAAGTATTTCTCCATTCAAATTATGCAGTACAACTACTGATGTAGGAATGATATAAGCTAATTTATTCTTGTAATCACTATAGCACTTTGAAGAGACTCACACCTAAAATTTGGATAACTTGGTAGCCTGATGTTCAATTCTTTGAACAAAACAAGGCCAGGACTTGAACTTAAGACTGGGCTCCAGAGTAGTGTTTTTTCCATGACATCACTCTGTCTCTTGCACTCTTATTGATGATGTCACAAAATCTGAAGGAGTACAAGCTACTGAGAAGTTTTACTAATACCTTCTCCTTGTAGACCCGGGCCACTCTCTTCAAAAAACTCACACATGAAGGGAAGTCACCTTCACCATAAACTCAATTCCTTCACCTATTTTCTCTCATCATCATGGGCTTTTAATTTGCTCAAGTGTATGAAGCAAAACTCAGGCAAGGACCTTTTCTTGTGCCCGAAACTTGCAATTGGAATTCATTATTTTTTTAAAACCATCTTAGAGACCACAACTCAAAAAGCCCTTTTAGATAAGTTTCCATATTCCCTCTGCCAGAGGGAAATAAACCACACCATTTAGATATTTTCCCCTTAAACTGTAGTTAGATTTGATTCTAGTAGATTTAGGTTTTATTTTTGAAAACAAACTTAATTTGGCCCGCACACTAAGTCTATGTCTTCATACACAAGAGAAGCATAAATCTGCAAAAAAAAAAAATCTGAGATATTCCCAATTTCTCCTACTCCTCCCTACCCAGAGGAGGTCTTCACTCCCCACCTATGTTTACCTACAGGCAACATTTATCACAAAAAAAGAATGCCTCTCTATAAGTAAGGATAATGGAAAAGGGCTCCAGTTTTATAATCAAAATTCTCCCCTTTTTTCATTTCCTTCCTTCCTTCCTTCCTTCCTTCCTTCCTTCCTTCCTTCCTTCCTTCCTTCCTTCCTTCCTTCCTTCCTTCCTTCCCTCCCTCCCTCTCTCCTTCCCTCCCTTCGTCATCCTTCCTTCTCTCTTCTCTCTCTCCTTCCCACCCTCCCTCCCTCCTTCTCTCCCTTATTCCTTCTCTCTCCCCCTCCTTCCTTCCATCCCTCCCTCTTTCCTTCCCTCCATCCCTCCTTCCTTCCCTTCTTCCTTTATCTCTTCTGCTTTCTCACTCTATTTCACTCTATTTCTTTCTTTCTTTCTTTCTTTCTTTCTTTCTTTCTTTCTTTCTTTCTTTCTTTCTTTCTTTCTTTCTTTCTTTCTTTCTTTCTTTCTTTCTTTCTTCTTTCTTTCTTTCTTTCTTTCTTTCTTTCATCTTTCCTTCTAATATGAGTTTAACAGCTCCATACATTTACCAAATCCATCCCTCACACCACCAGTTTCGGTGCCATCAACTGTCACTCTTCCCCCATTTTCTCCTAGTAACAGCCATAGCGTTCACTGAGAATAAAAATTAGATTTAAGTCATTCCTTTACTTTAGTGATTTATATTCCATATATAAGCAAAGCTTACATCAAGCAGCTATCTTTCCTTTCCCTACTTATTTCATTCACCTCAAGTTCCATTCATTCTATTCCAGATGACACAATTTCAACTCTTCTTCTAAACCCAGAGTAGTGTTCATTGAGTATAGATACCACCTTTATTAAACATTTCTATTCAGGCATGTGTTGATGAGCATTGAGGTTTACTGTATGTTTTGACAATTACAAATAATGATGCTATGAAAATAATATTTTGAATCAATGTTTGTTTTCATTCTTGAGTATGTTGTCCCATAATATGCAAAGTCTTGATCCATCCCTACATTACTATTTTAGCAAATACTATGGATACAAATATATACACCCAATATTGCTCTTTAATCTCTTTTTATACTAATATTTGCAGAACTAGTCTGTGTGTTTAGCTCAATTAATCTGATAGTTCAATGAAACAATAATCAACATTATGTAAATAGTACAGCGGTAGGGCATTTGCCTTTCACGTGGCTGAACTGTGTTTGATTCCTCTGCCCCTCCCTGAGAGCCTGGCAAGCTACCGTGAGTATCGAGCCTGCACGGCAGAGCTTGGCAAGCTACCCGTGGCATATTGTATGTGCTAAAACCAGTAACAAATAAGTCTCACAATCAAGAGATGTTACTGGTGCCTGCTTGAACAAATCGATGAGCAATGGATGACAGTGACAGTGATGCAAATAAATTATCTGTTCTACTGTATTTCCAGTTGGTTAAATAAGTTCAACTACACACCTCAATTAATTCCTATTGTTAGGAATTAGAATTAAATTCAACTAAACATCCTAGTTTTGATATCATTATTACTAGTTCTAATTAAAGAGGATAATGATAATGAACCATTTCAGAGTTGCATATCTAAAAAGTTTCATTAGGGCTGGAGTGATAGCACAGCGGGTAGGGTGTTTGCCTTGCATGTGGCCCACCTAGGTTCGATTCCCAGCATCCCATATGGTCTCCTGAGCACCGCCACGAGTAATTCCTGAGTGCAGAGACAGGAGTAACCCCTGTTCATTGCCAGGTGTGACCCAAAAAGCAAAAATAATAATAATAATAATAAAAAGATTCATTAGTTTGTATAAATATTTATACTTTAAATTTCTGTTATGTGATCTACTTTTGCCTGTCATCCCGTTGCTCATTGACTTGTTCAAGCGGGCACCAGTAACGTCTCTCATTGAGAGACTTATTGTTACTGTTTTTGGCATATCCAATATGCACGGGTAGCTTGCCAGACTCTGCCACACAGGCTCGATACTCTCGGTAGCTTGCTGGGCTCTCCGAGAGGGGCGGAGGAATCGAACTCAGGTCGGCTGTGTGAAAGGCGAACGCCCAACCACTGTGCTACCGCTCCAGTCTTTTGCCTATGATTAATTAACTTATAGCATTTTAAGTGAAGTCTATAAGCAATCCAATATGTAAACTTCATAAGTTGAAGGAAGTAAGTTCTATAGAGGAAAAAATTCCTTACACTAATGATTGTTCAAACCCATTTCTTTGTCCTTAGCTATCATAAATAAGCCACTTAATTCCTGACTCCTGTCATGCTTAAATACAATCTATGTGGTATATTACTGTTATCTCAAATTTTTTTAATTACAAATCCAAAAATCATAATGTTCAAGAATCTTCTTTATCTGTCCAGTAGGTGTATTTCCCAGCAGTTCCCAACTCAATGAGATATTATAATCAAAATATTTTCCCAAAACACATTTTTCTGTTCTATATTTTGGATCATAATGTGAATAAAGTGTGTTGTGGGGGTTCCTCAGTATGACATGTTCAGTGACTGAGAGCCACCTCCCTGGAGGAACAAAGAGACCAGTGCTGGTCAATGGACAGTGGACAATGAAAGTTTAATTTAGAACCGAATATTATGTTTATCCAGAATCTCACAAGGCAGAGCCTGGCAAGCTACCCATGGCTAATTCGATACGCCAAAAACAGTAACAATAATGGGCCTCATTCCCCTGACCTTGAACATGACAGGGACGAATGAAGATGTTACTGGAACCCGCTCGAGCAAATCGATGAGCAACGGGATGACAGTGATACAGTGATTATGCTTATAGAACATCTGAGGGGTTTCACAATATAGGACTGCATGTATTTGTGATTGATCATTTACAGTGGTAAAGCGTTTCAATGGAGGCAATTCTTTTGGTTTGCATCAACTCGAGGAGATGCTCTGTCTGAGAAATTTGTTCAGAGGCAATAAGCATCTATACTGCTTTCTCCTTCCCTTGTTGCTAGTACATAATAAAAAATTCAGTCTACTTTGTTTTAATATTTTCAATTATTTGGATAAATAGTTGCATGATAAATATAAATAAATATTTATTTATATTATAAAATAAATATTATAAATAAATATATTATAAATAAATATATAGTAAGACATATAGTTTTTCAAAACATAGTTCTCTGGGCTCAGGACTAAAACCAGCTGAGCTTTTACCATAAATCCCAGACTAAATCCTCAGACTGGTTTAGCTTTTTGTGTTCCGTGGGGGTTCTGTCTTTCAGGTCATTATGGCTCATATCAAAACTGTGCTTTATGACAGCTAGACTGTCCCATATTGAAGCTAGTGTAGCTTTGCTGCTTGCCCTGGGTCCATTCAGAGATCCCTCAGTGGTACCCAACTCTTTAGGGTGTTAGGAACTACCGCTCTGAAGCCTGAGTCAAGTAATTATGATGGAGCTCAGGAATAAATATATTTCAGATTTAATTAGCTATCAAATATTAAGAGCCTAGCATTATTTGTTTAAGATATTTCTGTGTTTAGAATGAACACAATGGCCTCTCAACACCCCTATTGTAAACCACAACACCCAATTGGAGAGAGAGAACAAAAGGGAGTACCCTGCCACAGAGGCAAGGTGGAGTGGGGGGAGATGGGATTGGGGGAGGGAGGGATACTGGGTTTATTGGTGGTGGAGAATGGGCACTGGTGAAGGGATGGGTTCTTGAACATTGTATGAGGGAAACACGAGCACGAAAGTGTGTAAATCTGTAACTGTACCCTCACGGTGATTCACTAATTTGAAAAATAAATAAATTTAAAAATATATATATTTTCTCTGAAAAAAAAGATATTTCTGTGTTTAAGCAAAGAGCATTGTTCTATAGCAAAACGTAAGATATTTATAGGTAAGGAGAAAAACAATTCATTACAGACACAAAGTCAATAGTCACCAGAAGATTTGACTTTATAAGTAACCAAACCTAACCTGGGGATTTAGTAGCTTGGTGAATTTAGTAGGAATTTAGTAGTAACAATAAGAAGTAAAGCACAAAGAAAAAGTTAAAGATAAACTTGGGGGGTTGAGGATGGAGAAAAGGGGCAATAACCTGATGAAACCTAAAACATTTAGGGTTAATATCCAACACATACCTCCTAAAACCCTGTAGCCCTTTTGTAGGGGTACTGGTACCAAACAGAAGTGGATGGCAATTGTAGCATCATTGTCTCCCTCAAGAAATCTTGGCTAAATCCCCATAAGTGAACGGCACGCAAGAGAATTACTTTTTAACATAATACAACATGCCCACCTATAGCTCCTATAGCTTTTGCTCTATTATGCTGTCTTCTCCACCCAGACCTTAATCTTAAATTATGTTCAGTGTTTCATTTGTTCTACTAGGCTATCAGAAATGTTCTTAACATTTCTAATTCAGTCCTACACTTTTCAGTCCATTGCAGCTTACTTTCATTTCTATATCCTTTAGCTTACTTTTATTTCCATATTCTGGATTCTAGTTTGCCAATTGCAGTGTGTAAAGAGTGTATAAACCATTCCAATTAACAGTGAATGAAGGTCCCTTTTTCACTGTTTTCCAAATATCACTGGCTGTTTCCATATTTTTTTGATACAAACCATTGTCTGGTGTTGGGTGATATCTCATTGTCATTTTGATTTGCATTTAGGTGTTAATAAGTGATACCATATAATTATGTTAAGAAAAATAAGTCAGAAGAAGAACAGATTCAAGATGATCTCTGTCATCTGTGGACATAAAGAAACAAAGAGATGGACAATATCCAGTGATCACAAATCTTTGGGCTTTGACTACAGAAATGATGTTACTTAGCAATGGCAGAAAAAAGGCTGGTGGGGAAGGAAAGAAGATATGGACTAAACTTGACAAAGAAAAAGACAAAGACACTTCTTTGGCCCTTTGATGATAGAAGAGATGCAGAAACTTTGCATACCAAAATCATTGGCACTATTGTAAACATGTTACCTCAAAATCACAAAGTAAACATTGAAATTAAAACTAAACATAGATACACATTGGAATATACTTTAAAAGTGTTTTAAAATATTGGTGCTTCCACACCGTTCTCCAGAACTTCCAAAAAGTTGATCTGGGAAGCCGACTAGGCATAAAGAATCTTCGCAGTTGTCAACATAATTCTAATGCACAGTCAATGCAATTTGTTTGAGACCCAACAGTCTCCTCATCTGAGTGTCCTTAAACTGGGTATAGTATCTCTGTCTCCTTTACATACCAACCAATCCTTCTTCTGCAGTTTTCAGCCCCAAACTACAGAAAATAACAATTTTTTATTATTTTAATATTTCACAGTTATATCAATAATCAAACTTCACGTAGGTCGTGTGTAATTATCATTCTATATTTATTATTCTTTAGATACTCATGGCATAAATATTTTTATAGCCCAATTTACATTATACCTATTGGGAAAACTGTAAATATAAAAGAATAATTCCTAAGTCAGAGAAATAATACAAATGTTGAGGCACTTACTTTGCATACAGTCAGCCCAGGTTCAAAATCCCTGGTACTGCATCTGAACCCCCAACCACCTCTAGGAGTGATCCCTGAGCACAGAGCTAGGAGTAAATGTTAAGAACCTCCAGGTCTAGCCCCTAAATAATCAAAGAGACAAAAATAATATTCCCCGCCATTAAATTATTTCTTTAACAGAATCTTTTATAAGCTTATCAGTAAATTTATTATGTTAATCAAAGTTTGAATTGAGATAGCTGCATGTCATGTACTTAAAATCTGAGATCTCATACATGGTTTTATTTTACCTTGAGTATTCCCTAAAAAAATCTAGCACTGTAGCACTGCAGTTCTGTTGTTCATTGATTTGCTCAAGCGGGCACCAGTAATATCTCCATTTTGAGACTTGTTACTGTTTTTGGCATATCGAATATGCCATGGGTAGCTTGCCAGGATTTGCTGTTCAGACAGGATACTCTTGGTAGATTCCTTTGACTGAGAGGGACAGAGGAATCAAACCTTGGTCATCCGTGTGCAAGGCAAATGCCCTACCCGCTGTGCTATCACTCCAGTGCTAAAAATATCTAAATACCCGATAAATAGACATAAAGAGAGTCAGATATGTGATGAAAATGAGAATTGCAACAACAAATTTCAGGGTTTTTTTTAACTCACAGTGGCTGGCACCCCATCCAGTTGTCGAGCCCCATGATTTGACACTAAGATTCCATTCAAGCCATGTTTCACTGCCTCCCTGGCATCATCACCTAGAAAAAGCAAGACAGCCATTGTATGGAAATAACAGTTTGGCAGAAGGACTGATTTTAGAAGTAGCAGCATATGTTCAAAATATGGAACACGCATAAATACATTGCTTGGAATCATTTGGCATAATGGTACATCCAAAGGTTAAATCTAGAATCACAGGGACCAGAGAGATAGTACAGTGGGTAGAGCACTTGCCTTGCACATGGCTGATCTGAGATTGATCCCCAGCATCCCATATAATCTGCTAAACTCTACCAGGAGGAATTCCTGCACGCAGAGACAGGAATAACTCCTGAATACTTCTGGGTGAAGCCCCAAAATAAAAACAAAACAAAAAAACTATAGTAATAATGGTAGTTTCATGAACCAAAAAATAAAAATGTTAGCACTTACAATGAATCATAAAATAAAATTATTAGTAGAAAAACCTAAAAGCAATTTAAGTATTCTCATAAGGACATATTTTGCTGAGCATTTTTATCATTAATAAGATATCATTTCACATCTAGCAAGATTGTTACTGTAAGATTTTAAGAATTTTAACAGGTTAAAAAAGCATTTTAGGGGCTGGACTGATACAACAATGAGTAGGCCACTTACTTCCTGGTACCACATATGATCCCCAAGCCCTACCAGTAATAACAATTGAGCACAAAGCCCCATGTATACCCTCAGTACCACCAGACATGAAGCCCCCCCAAAAGAGAAAAAGACAAAAGCATTTCAAAACTTATTTTTGTTATTATAGACTTTTTATAAATATAAAAATTGTTATTATAGACTTTTTCTTTGAAAATTATTTTGTTATATATTTACAAGTAATGTCCCGCCCACACAGCAGAACCTGGCAAGCTCCTCGAGGCATATTCAATATGCCAAAAAACAGTAACAATTAACAGATCTCATTCCCCTGACCCTAAAAGAAGCCTCCAGTCGTTGGGAAGGGCGAGTAAGGAGAGGCTGCTAAAATCTCAGGGCTGGGATGAATGGCGACATTACTGGTGTCCACTCAAGTAAATTGATGAACAAAGGGATGACAGTGACAATAATTTACAAGTAAATGTATTTTTTCTCACTCAAGTATATAAAATGAAAATTAAGATAATTGCTACACTTTTAAGCATACTTCAAAACACATTGATTTCTGAAAATTGTTTTAAAATATTTTCTCATATATAAATTTCAAACTTTAGGAAACAACTTTATATTTTAGTTATTGTCTTAATAAATATTCCAGTAACAACCTATTTACACCTGAATAATGGAAACTACACTACTTCTTAAGTTTAACAGTCAGGAAAAGTTGGGTTGGTCCTGGGTTACAACTGAAATCAGAGTTTGGAAAGTTAACTAAAAGAATATAGAACAATGAATATAATAATACATTCAATGCAGAGCAATTAATGATCCAAAATTAATTTTAAAATATTGACATCAAAATCTATAATTTCTTTTTGAATATTGTGTTAAAGCACTTGTTGCAGTTGTTTCATGAAAATACTAGTTTTTAAATATTGCCATTTAAAATAATATTTAGCAATACTTTATTAAAACTACTGGAATATGAAAATACTGGGCCAATGTGTAAGGAATTCAGTGTTTGAGTCTCTCAAATGTTTATATTTTGAAACTCTAGACCCCAATGTGAGAGTCTTTGAAGATGAAGTTTTTAGAAGAAAATTGGGTTAGATGACATCATGAGCATGGAGGTCTCAGGACGGATTAGTACCTTTATAAGACCAAGAAATTGCAGCATACTCACACAATGGAATGCTATGCAACTCTAATAAGTAACAAAAACAGGGGCTGGAATGACAGCACAGCGAGTAGGGCTTTGCCTTGCACGAGGCTGACCCGGGTTTGATTCTCAGCATCCCATATGGTCCCGAGTGTAAAGCCAGGAGTAACCCCTGTGCATCACCAGGTGTGACCCAAAGAGAAAAAAAAATAACAAAAACATGCAATTTTCAGAAACAAGGATGGAATGAGAGGGCTTTATGATGAATAAGGTCACTCAGAAGGAAAGTGATAGATAGGGATGATCTCTTTCTTATGTGGGACTATAACAGCAAGGTAGCAACAAAGGTTGAAAGCCAACACAGTGGGAGAACTAATCCACACAACTGAGTTGATGGATATATAGAGAAAGGAGTGTTGGTGTCCTTGGGAGAGGGAGGTGAGTATACTGGTGTTGGAATTATGGGCAGATTGTAGACCACAGGATATCAATAAAAATATATTAATTAAAAGTACAAAAAGAAGATATGAGAAAATATGTAAGCTTCTGTCTCTATTTCTTTCCCCTTATCTTACCCCATCTCTCTCTGTCTTTCTTTTTCTATTTCTCTCTCTCTCTCTCTCTCTCTCTCTCTCTCTCACACACACACACACACTCACTCACACACACCATTTTTCCATGGTCATACAAAGAAGAGGTCATATATGAGCATGTTGGAAAAAAATACTCATCCATAGTCTATGGTGAAATCCCTTGGAATGGAATCCTAATCTGAGATTTCCAGCTTCCAGATTATACAGAAAATACTTTTCTCTTGCTTAAGTCTCCCAGCTTGTGGTTCTCATTGCCGCTGCTTTTGCTGCTGTAGATTACAGATTCCATCTTTAAGAGACGCTATAACAAACTCAAGAATGAAATTGTTTGAAAGGACATTTGATGTTTATTTTGCCAGTGTTTACACCAGCTATTTGATATGCTCTTTATTCACTTTTAAGCCTATACTGTGCGTGCATTTTTATATACTCAAGATATGATTGATATCTATGCTTATTTTATGCTAAATAGACAATTTATGTTTCTATAAAACTGTTTTGGCTATCTGGTATAACCAACAAAGTTTTACACATCCTGTAAGATTTCACCAGCAATTTTTGAGTCACTCATAAAGAATTCAAGGTTGAAACTAAGATTTCCCCACCCTATTATTCATATATGTTCATATATTACATTTTAATGTTGATTTATACTTGAACCATTCATGATCTATAATATAGCTTTATTTTCTTGGAATTTCTAATTGTTTTTTCTTTCATTTTCTTTTGTCTCTACCTCTCATGAGATTTTAGGATATTTTCAAGTTCTTCACAACTTTCTGTTGATTTTGTTTGTTTCTCTGTTAAACTTAAATCACATTATTTCTCCTCTAGAGAAAAATGCCTGGAGACTTTTTACCATTCTAGCCTAGTCTGGTTACTCTTTGGGACTACTCTGGAGCTAGTACATAGGATTGCTTTTATTTTCAGTGGATTGACTACTGTTTTCTCATTTGGCCTTCACTCAGTTTACATTTTCTTTTATTCATAGTACACTCTATGGTAACTTCTTACAAAAGGATCCAGAATTTACTATGATTATATCTACTATTTCTAGATTAAAAAATGATTTATCTTAGTAGCTAAAATGAAAAGACAAGTCCTTTGTCTTTCAGTACTTGTAGATGTTGAAAAAAGAACTTCTTCTACCTTCCTTTGTAAATAAGCAGTTTTCTGCTAGTTTTTCTCTGCCTAAAACCCATATTGTTCAGACACTGCAAATTTTAAAGGGTTTTTATCTCTCTTCTTTCCATCAAATTTTCTTTTATATGACTTGTTTAGTACTTTGAAAAATTTCATCAATGTCATTATTTAATCAATAATTTTATTTTCAGTTGCAGAAATATTGTTTCTTTTTCTCTTTTGTAGTTCTACTTCTTGTCATTTTAGTTTTCTTCAGGTGTATTCTCAACATCACTAAGTCTATTGTTGGAAAATTTTTAAGTTCTTTTACTTGTTTCCTCTCTTTTTGAATTAACGTTTCTTAGATTTATTTTCAGCTTTTCTGGTTCAGGCTTTGGAGATAACTTGTGAGGCTAAATTTTCCATTTATATTTAAAGAAGAAAGACTGGAGAGCTGCTGAAGATGTCCACAGTTGTTTTGTAAATGAACTCCATTTGCCTTGAATAAAAATTTTCTTGTGATGAAATAAGGAATATAAATCAAATGATGATTAGATTGTGAAGTTCTTAAGTATCAGATTAAGACCAAACATCATTATGACTTCCCAGAGGTTGACCCAATCATGGATTTATTTCTCTAGAAAAGATCTAGCTACTATGCACACTACCTTGCTGAATATTAAATGAGGGAAGCAAGGGGGCAAGGATTGCGTATTGGTCTATAACACACAATTAATACATAATTAGCTCCAAATAATCCTCTTATTTTCAGTTTCTACTTCTTATCTTCCTTTTCCATCACACTGCAGGACTAGAATCATTCAGAACTGTCACTTATTATTTGGCTGTTTCCTCCACTCTTCCCTCCCAGACTATTCTGGGAAAATTTTACCATTCATCAGTATATCTGCTTTCATTTTTCTTCTTTCATAAGAAAGTTTTTGAAGTTTTTTTTGAAGTTTCTTTATTATTTCTATCCTTCAATTTTTTCCTTCTCTCCTCTGCTCATTTTTTGCATTACTCGTCATAGACTTTTCAGTTCCTAGACTTTAAATTTTTAGCTTGATAAGAAGGTTTATGTGTACTCAGCATACCATTTAAACCAAAAGCCCAATATACTGTCTTTAGAAATATGTTTTGAAATTGGTTCTTTAAATGTGTGTGCTTAAAACTGTTGTCTTAAGTACAGCATAGAACATATGTTGTATATTCTATACATAGAACATCTGTGCTGGTGGACATATCCTAGATCTGCAGTTCCATACAATAAGCACTAGCCACACACACACACAGCCCGTCCATGTAGTGACGGAAATGTGATTGAGGAACTGCAATCTGACTTTTATTCCATTTTGATTAGTTTAAAGAGGTATATTTGGCATTTAGTTGGCATATGATAGTTGATTTTGTTGCTTATCTGACCTAGTATTTTCTAGAAATGATATGCAGCATACTATTTTTTAAAACTATAGATGCATTCAAATCAAGTAACCTTAAGAAACAATCTAAAATACATTCAAAATTGAAAAGGTTTTCCCTGAAGATCTAGTTGTGTGCCAGATACCAATTATCAAATCAAAAGTTTAAAGAAGTCTAAATATACAGGACTAGAGACACAGTAGAGAAGTTCAGGCACTTGCCTTGTACATGGTAGACACTCCGGGTTGAGTCCCTGGCATCAAATATGTTCCCCAAGCACTGATGCCCAGCACAGAGGTTAGAAATTAGGCCTGTGTGCCACTGGACATAGTCCAGAAAACAAACAAAAATCAAATTATACAATAGAAATGTGAGCTCAGGATGCTGGGGATGAAAACAAAGATGATCTTTGGATGATTGTAGGTTCTGGTACTCTGCTGGTATGTATGGTGTTGTTGCAGCACCACATGTATAAAGCAATTATACTAGTACCTTATTAAAAATGAATTAAAACATAGAGGCTGGAAAAGAGTACAGGAGGTAGGGCACTTGCCTTTCATATGGCTGACCCATGTTTAATCTCTGACATTACATGTGGTCTCCTATGATTCCTGAGGACAGCACCAGGAATAACACCTGAGCACCACTGAGTGAGGGACAAAAAATATATTAATTAAAAAATAAAAATATATGCACCATTATAGTTTATAAACTTTCCAATTAAAGATGTCTGCAGTTCTCCATTTTATATTTGATGTCTATCCCTATATACTTAAACATGTACTTTTAGAAAGTGAATATTATCTATCAATAAATTTACCCTGTACAGTGTGAAAGTGACTAATACATTAATACTTAAGCTCAGTAATTGGACCACTTTGATTCAAATCCCACATCTGCTATTTTCTTGCTATGTAAGTGGAAAATTACTTAACTTCTCTGCATATCAGTGATCTACAACATAAATTGGGGATAATAATTCACAGAAGATTGACATGTGAATTAGGTGAGTTGGATGGGTATTTAGAAAGCATCCAACACGGGCTGAATACTCAGATAAATATGAACTAATATTATTTCTTCCATCTGATGGTGCAGGAGAAGATGAATAGGTGGAAGATTTGTTTGTTGCTTGCTTTTGGCAATTCTGCTTTAATTTTGTTTATATCAATGGATTTCATCCTAGTCAAGATCACAATTTTAAAGAGCTTTCTATTTTAAATGAATGCTGCTTATGTAACAGTTTATCTTGCATCACTTTAAGTGATCTTCGTTGTTTCTTTAGAGAGCTTAGAACATAGGAGAAATGACAAAATAGTGTGTTAAGAAATTAGTATGATAAGAATCTAAGTAGACAAAAAAAAACTAAGAAAAAATTATGAACACCTTTCCCTTAACTGCTTGAGAAAACTTTTTTACAATTTTACATTTTATTTTTAAAAAGAGGGAAAAATAATTTTGCTTAATGACAGGGTCAAAAATGTTCCTATTTAACCAAGTAATCACAAACCTTTGATATTTTCTTTAAGCCTTGGAGAAAAATGGTATGGAATTTTAGATTTGTTACTTTCCTAGTTAAAACATTAATGGAAAAATGATAGTAGAGGATGGCACCATTTGCTTTCTTATAATTAATTTCTTGTAATAAATTTTCTCATAATTAATCTATAATTCCAAAGTAAAATGGAAATATTTAAGACTTACCCTTGGAGCTTTTAACCCAGCAAGAGTCTATACTATTTTATAGAAATTTATAGTAACTAAATTCTAGCTAAATTATAACAGTTTTGAACAGGACCTAGAACACCTAGTGAATAATTTTTTGTATTTGGGGAGTGGAGGGGATAGTATCTAACTGTCTTCCTATCTATCTATATCTATAAATACACACACCAACACCCACAAGTTTAAGAAGTTTCTCAGAAACAAAAGCAAAAAATAAAAATGCTCTGGAGGTGAGACAAACTAGTTCCTTGTTAGAGTGGTTTTGTGTGTGTGTGTGTGTGTGTGTGTGTGTGTGTGTTTTAATTTTTAAAAGAAAATCAAAAAACATTATGTCTTTGCTTATAAAGCCATTTGTTTGCTAGCGTGAGTTCTGGCAAAAACCAAATCCTGTCTCATGTATATGTTTGGAGTTTGTGTTGAAGTTTTCCAAGAAAAGAGTTTAACCACAACAAGAGATTACATCTTGCAGTCCAATTTGCATTCATTAAAATGTAATCCTTAAAGTGGTGGTAAAGTGGGGGATGTTTCAAGGACATCTTTCCCAGGAGTTTATGTTCCTGCAAACATAATCTGTACCTCTCTGGTAAAAGAAAAATGATTCTCAGTCAATCCATGAGACTTCCGGATGAAGATCTGTGAAATAATAAGGACTAGGTTTCCCAGAACTGGCTCCGCTACCCCACCCCCATATCCAGATTGAGCATATGTCCTCCTTGATGCTGTTGTCATAGAGATGATTCTTGTTTGTTAAATAAATGAAATAAATAGTTACAGGGAAACTAGACAATGTAAACTATACATGTATAAATAAGTTATTTCTGTTCAAAAGCCAAATACACTAACCTCTCTTTTTGTTGCTTTTGAGCTTTCTCTAATTATATAGACAGATATAGTTTTCAGTGAGGATTTTACTCAATAAATATTTGGGCTATCTACTGTGTGAAAAATATTATGAAGATATGTCACGTAATACATATGGATAAAAGAAAAAAGAGGTTATGGTACTCTTAGATGAGATGATTACATAAAGAAGTTCTTGAGACATGGGGTTTTTCAACAAAGCAGATGATTTAGTGAAGTCTAATTCAATAGATTTGAATTACCTAGACCAGAAGACAAAGTCCTGAAGAACAATATATGCTGGGAATACTAAATTAAAATTTTGCTTTTCAAGTTGAATAAATATGTCCTTATATTTGTTTCCTATTTGACTCAGACAAATATTATACTACCATAGTGAAATTTGCTTTTCAAGTCATCTGCCCTGGGCCAACTTTATTGTAATAGTGAATTAAATACTTGAACCTGCATTTTAATTTTTTTTGTATCCTCTCACTTCCCTCATACAACCACATACATATTTTGTTAGGCCACAAGTTTCCTAAATATCATCTCTAACTAAAATTTTGCCACTTCTATCTAAAATATCCTTTGTGTAAGGTTTTTTTAATGCAAAACTAATGAAATTACTTCTATGATCTAGATTCTAAATAGTAGGATGTATACACCTACTTTCTCTAACATGGCTAGCATACTTTATAAATTGTTTCTCATACTGCTTGAGTTAATATAACAAACCTAGCAGCCATTTACATGTTGAAATGTCATCTTCGCTACCCTACTTGCTATAGTCTATATTTTTATTTCAAGTCCCATTTGCATATTTCATAGATTCTACTTAAGCTTCTGGAGCATTTTATTGTACCTATGTTCTTAGTCATTTGTCTTAGAATAAAGGGTTTTCATATGGTTCCAAAGACCTCATGACACATACTAATTTTGGAACACAGTGTGTATAATAATTGTTTATGAAACAAATGACTGGGGAGTAAATAATGGATCAATAAATAAATGTTACAGAAACTTCAAGTTAATACTTTTTAGCATCTATAGCTGAATCTAGATTCTAAATAAAGGAGCACTAGTAAACCTCAAGACAATATGAGAATAGGTAAAGTTATTAAACTATTCTTTAAGGATGTTTAATATATCAATAGGAGGATATATTAGTTGAAGCCTAATTCACAGAAATTTTGAACTAGTACAATAATCAACAAGTAAGTGTATAAAATATTTTGAAATGTATTAGAACATTTCTTAAACTGAACTTAAACATCTGCTTACAAAAGGTTTTGCTGGAAAAATTTTACTTTTTAAAAAAAATTTTTTTTAATTTTATTGAATCACCGTGAGATACTTACAAGCTTTCATGTTTGGGTTACAATCACACAATGATCAAACACCCATCCCTCCACCAGTGCACATTCCCCACCACCAATATCCTGGGTATACCCCCCCTTTCCCACCCTCCACCTGCCTCTATGGAAGAAAATATTCCCCATACTCTCTCTCTACTTTGGGGAATTATAGCTCACAACACAGACACTGAGAGGTCATGATGCTTGGTCCATCATTTACTTTCGGCATGCATCTCCCATCCCAACTGGTTCCTCCAACCATCATTTTCTTAGTGATCCCTTCTCTATTCCATCTGCCTTCTCCCCTTTGCTCATGAAGCAGTCTTCCAGCTATAGAGTAATCCACCTGGCCCTTGTATCTATTGTCCTTGGGTGTCAGCCTCATGTGATGCTACCCTACACTCCACAAATGAGTGCAGTCCCCCTATGTCTGTCCCTCTCTTTCGGACTCATTTCATTTAGCATGATACTTTCCATGTTTATTCATTTATAAGCAAATTTCATGACCTCACCTCTACTAATAGCTGCATATGCTTTTATTGTTTTGTATTTTTACTTTTCACACATTGGTTTCACATTTGTGTCAGAGAATGAAATAAAGTCAGGAATTTTCCTAGAGTTTTCTATAGGCCATGTGAATCTCACATACTCAGGTAAAGCCTATTACCTTTTAAATCATTGTTAACAAGATCAAATGAACATTTCTTATCCCAGAGCCACTTTTTCAAACATTTCCAGAAAACAAATACGCTTTTGGCATTTTCTACATAACTGTACTTTAAAAAGTACCTTCTAATCTGGACAAGAACTGTTGAAAGTGGGTAAAGGGATATACATGATGGCCTTTCATATCTGTATTGTAAACCATAATGCCCAAAAGAAAGGAGAGAGAGAAAGAGAGGTCTGCTACAGAAACAGATGAGGGGAGAGAGAAACATTGATGGTGGGGAAAGTGCACTGATGAAGGAAACCTAATCATGAATAACCATGTAACTGTGTATCTCATTGTGGTTTAAAAAATTTTAATATCTTCTAAGGCATAAAAGTATTTTTGTGGGGGAACACATTTCCACTATTCTAGCCATTGGCACCCAGTGGTGAGATTTGAATACCTGTGGAGATTAGGAAAGCAGTCATGTTCCTTAATACCCACAAGTTGATTTTTGATATTTTTAATAATCTGGCCAATACTTTTCATCATTGGAAGATGATGTGGGATTCCCCACATGCAAAAATCAATCAAGCTATTGGAACTTGGAGGAAACAAGTTGAAAAGGCTCATAGAACAGGTTGGTTGGCATGATATTATCCTTGGGGTTTCTTGCGTGTATGAGAGTGATTGCTACAGGTTTCAGCAAAGAAATGAACTCAAAACCTTCTACCTGTATCATGCCAAGCTCCATGATTCAATGACAGGCAATGCCATCCCAGTATTTTGAGAAAATTAACTTCCTAAGTCACGTGAGCGCTGTCCTCTTTAGAATATTGCTTAACACCATGACTCTAACCATCCCCCTCCCCCGCCCAAGAAAATTGAGAGATGGAATTTGTCTTTTCCTCCTTAATTTTCCTTCAAAATATCAATATCTTGTCTGGAAAAGATCATAAAATTAGCATGAAGTGAAGTGGAGAAATAAACTAACCTCTCAATATGCCTTTTGCAACAATTGGCAGAGATGTTAGTCCCCTCAGCCATTTAATATCCTCCCAGCTGATAGACGGATCTATTGCTTTTGCTACATATGTGGCAAGTCCACTGTTGTCTCCAAAATTTTCCTTAGGAGAGAATGCCAAATCACTGGCTTCAAAATTTTTCATTCTGAAACAAAGAGATATATAACATGAGAAATTTCTCAAAGATAGCCAGAATGTTACAATGATTGATTCAATTAAAAAAATCCTTTTAAAATCATTTAGTCGTTAACTCTTTCACCATAAACTACTGTGTATATAATCTCTGTGATCTATTGGAGCATTTCCAGGTAAATATGACAATCTAATTGACTCAATTGATGACCTAAATTTTATGCTGTTTATGTAATTAAATTCATTTCAAAGTAGAATGTGTAATCAAGTTCAAATATCTCTCTTTTATTTCATTTGGGTTGAGGAGTTGAACCACACCCAATTATACTCAGAGCTTACTCTTTATTCTATGCCGAGACTTCTCCTGTGGTGCTGAGGGGAATATATGATACAAGGGATTCAACAAGCTTGGCTGCATGCAAAGTAATCATCTTCACTCCTGTACTATTTCTCTGGCCTTGCATCACTGACCTTCAAATCCAAGTTTATGAATATAGACAATGGATGTTTTCTTTCAGCAATTAATATTATCCTTAAAAAATAATCTTACCTACCAATATTTTACAATAAAAAGAAAAAACCCTAAGTAAGTAAAATTTATGTCCTATGATTTATATTTTACATAGAAAAAGTGTTTAGGATGAGTTGACTGCATGTATGAAACTAGTTAATGAATCATTTTGACTCCAAAGAAGGTCTCTTGACTCCTAATTACATTTTTTCTTCAGTCATCTTTTGCATCCTGGCAACATCATTTCACTTCAGGAAATCTTCAAATGTTCTAGTAGAAGATTGTTCAAATGTTCAAACTAGAACATTTGAACAATCTTCAAATGTTCTAGTTTTTAAAGTATAAAAACTTTATTACAGTTCCATTCATGTTCTTTAGAAATGAATGGAACTGTAATAAAAAAAGCCCTCTGTTGTTGTGGAAATCTTTTTCATGCCCTATTATTACACTGGATATGGAAGGCAGAGGTAAAATTAAAGGTGTTCTGAGAATAACTGCCAAGTCATACTTGTCCGTTTTCCATTCAGTTATTCTCTGTGAGGCTCTCTGTCTGCTCACACTAACTTCCCAATACCCAGACAACCCTGATGATGGAATGAGCTTTCGAGCTACAAAGACAATCCTTTCTTTCCCTATGGTGTGATGGTTAATTTTACATGTCAACTGGGCAAAGGGATTATTGAATATGGATCTCAGGTAAAATTAATTTCTGACCGGACAGCTACCTGCAAAAAAAAAAAAGAAAAAAAAATGAACTCAGACTCTCTGTCTAAAGCCAGGCACAAAAGACAGATCAAAGTGAATTAAAAACCTCAATATCAGACCTGAATAATAAGGTACTTGGAGAAAAATGTAGGCAGAACTCTCCATGACATTGAAGCTAAAAGCATCTTTAAGGATGAAACACCACTGACCAATCAAGTGGAAACAAACATAAACAAATGGGACTACATTAAACTAAGAAGCTTCTGCACCTCAAAAGAAACAGTGATCAAAATACAGAGAAAAATCATGGAATGGGAAAAATTATTTGCCCAATACCCATCAGATAAGGGATTAATATCCAGGATATACAAGACACTAGTAGAATTGTACAGAAAAAAAAAGCCTCCAACCCCATCAAAAAATGAGGAGAAGAAATGAACAGAAACTTCATAAAAAAATACAGATGGCCAAAAGGCACATGAAAAAAATGCTCTACATCACTAATCATGAGGGAGATGCAAATCAAAACAATAATAAGATATCATCTCACACAACAGAGACTGGCACACATCAAAAAGAAAACGAGCAACCAGCGCTGTCACGGATGTGGGGAGAAAGGGACTCTCTTTCATTGTTGGTCGGAATGCAGACTGGTCCAGCCTTTTTGCAAAAGAATATGGGCATTCCATAAAAAACTAGAAATTGAACTTCCATCTGACCCAGCAATACCACTTCTGGGAATATACCCTGGGGATGCAAAAAAGCATAGTAGAAAGGAAATCTGCACCTGTATGTTCATTGCAGTGCTGTTCATAATAGCCAGAATCTGGAAACAATCCAAGTGCCCAAGAGCAGAGAACTGGGCAAGAAACTTTGGTACATCTACACAATGGAATACTATGCAGCTATTAGGAAAGATGAAGTTATGAAATTTGCTTCTAAGTGGATGGATGTGGAGAGTATCATGCTAAGTGAAATGAGTCAGAAAGAGAGGGACAGACATAGAATGATTGCACTCACTTGTGAAACATAAAATAGCATAATAAGAGACAAACACCCAAGGACAGTAGAGACAAGGGCCAGGAAGATTGCTCCATGGTTGTAAGCCTGCCTCAAGAGCTGGTGGAGAAGGCAACTGGGATAGAGAAGGGATCACTAAGTCAATGATAGTTGGAGGGATCGCTCAGACTGAGATGTGTGCTGAAAGTAAAGGAACAAACATAATGACCTCTCAATATCTGTATCACAAACCGTAACACCCAAAAGACAAAAGTAGAGATAGAGTAGGAAGGAAATTGTCTGCCACAGAGGCGGGAGTGGAGGGGTAGGGGGTGGGGAAGAAGGAACGAGGGGAGGGGGGAGGATTCTGGGGACATTGCTGGTGGAAAATGTACACTGGTGGAAGGGTGGGGATTTGATCATTTGATCATTGATCACTGAAACTCTAACATGAAAGCTTTGTAACTATATCTCACAGTGATTCAATAAAAAAAATTATTCCTGGGCATGGCTATAATTTGCAGAGGCATAATATTAAATTGACAGACTGAGTAAAAATGGTAACTCTTGGCAATATGGGTGGACTTAGTCTAATCTGTTGAGGGACCAAATAGAACAGAAAGGTCAAAAGGGGCAACTTTGTTCTATCAATTGGATTCAGCCATCCGTTATTTCGTACCCTGGATCGCTGGAGTTACAAGTGTGCATGCTTTCAAGTTTGTGCCAGTACTGTGCTTCTTTCAGGATCAGAAGGGGTTCTATATTATCTGTGCCCCTGGTATCCAGGTTAGGGCTATTTCTCCTGAGAGTCTAACTACTATGTAGCTTTCTTGTGCTCCTGGGGCCTGCATGATAATTCAAATGGACTAGATATGTCAAATATGTTGGTATCCCAACATACTTTGTTGACAAATAGCCTCAGAATGTTCTACATGGTTTTCCAGAATTTCTCAGAAGGAATAAACTTGAGTTGTCTACGGTATAGTTTTTTGTTTGTTTGTTTTAGTATTACCATAGTTCACTGGCTTCCCACTCTACCATTTCCCTATTTCTCTACAAGTATTCCCTTCATCTTCCAAAAGAACTACTTGCACTTATCATCTCATAGTATTCTCCTAGAGAAACCTCTAAAATAAGACAAAACCCTACAGCGTTGCTGCTCTCTCTGCATCTAAATTTGTTAGCTAATTTACACCAGTATTCCTCTAGCTAACCTATAAGACTCTTCTACTGACTTGGTCTAAATTATTTTCTGTTGGTTTAATGTCCTGATATCCTGGCTAGAGTTCTGGCATTTCTACAGACTCAACAAAGGTTTTTTTCTGCCCACAAGCTGCATGGAGGACATCTACCTATACGTAGTAGAACCATCTCTGTGACTTAGAAGCACACAACCCCAAACACAATTGTAAATTTTACTTTTCTTAAAGGTTGTCTTTAAATAATGATTATGATGATTCAAGATAAAAAAAAAACTAAGTCCACCTTGTCCTTCTGCATATAACAATTTACCTTGCTAACCAATAGCAATATACTCTTAGGGAAAAACTATAGAGGCATACTGATGTCTAGTTAATCAGAGTTATTTTAATTCCTGCCAATAGCTTTGTCACTAAGCATTAAAAGGCTCTTGGTTTTAAGCATGATTGAGGCATCTCTCCTTACTACAATACACTTCTCTTCTAATATTCTACATACCACAGATAAAGTGAGATAATTTTATGTTTGTCTTTCTTCTTCCTTCACTCAATATGGTATCTTCCAGTTTCAAACACATTGAAGCAAATAGTAGGATTTCATGAGGGGAACATATAAATTGTTAGGTAGATCTGCCAGATGAGGTAGCAAATACAAAAACAGGGCCAAATAATGTAAAATTTTTCTTTTGGTGGTCACACTCAGTAATGCTCAGGTTTTCTTCATGGTTTTGGGGTTATTTTTTATGGCAGGGTTGTGGGACCATATATACCACTGAGGATCATTTCTAGGCAGTCAGCCATGTGCAAGGCAAGCACTTTCCCCACCATATGATTGCCCTGGTCCAATACATCCGTAAATATTAAATTGATGACTTTGATATGATCTGTTGAAAAATTAGAAGCCATTATTCCCTACTAGATTTCTGCTATATGTGTGTTTTAAAACTATGTGTTTAACTTTTTCACTCTTCCCATATAATGATTTAATAATCTCAATCCTAATCAATGACACTTCTATAAAATAAAACTTCTACTGTTCTGTTGATTAATGTCTTCTCTGAAAACCTAGACAATCATCTATATACATTGATGACACCTATCTTCACTCCACCCCTTTCTACTAATAAACAACAAAACCTATATCAGTTTTTTGAAATTGAAGCAAAGGATATAAATCCCCAGTAATATAGCATATGAATAAGTATAAACCAGGATTTAGAGAGGAGAAGGACAAAGAAGGAAAGAAATCAAGGAGGGAAGAAGAGAATAGGAAGTAATAGGAGAAAAGGCCTCAGGGCTTCAGTTATGCCAGTGATATGAGTGAGTGGTATAGCCATATATCCAAAACACAGACTTGACAAAATTGAAAACATGAGATACAAGCTGCAACCACTAAACCTTTGTAATGTGCCTGTCAATTTGATAGGCAGGGAAGTGATGGAGTTTGGGGTGGGGAAGAAATCTGGGAACACTGGTGGAGGAGTCAGCACTGGTGGTGGATTGGTATTGAAATATTATATGCCTAAAACTCAACTATCAATAACTTTTAAAACCACAGTTCTTTAATAAAAGATTAAAAAACTAAACAAAAAAAGGATCTTGGAGCTATGACTCTAACAATTTTCATATAAACCTATAAGGATTTAGACATAGTATGTAAAAGTGATTTTTAAAAGAACCACAAGATTTTTTTAAACTAAGTTTGGCTTAATGTTCTTGATACTTGAATATACTTTCCGCTATAATAGCTGGTTGTGTAACTTAGATAACACAATAGCATTAGGACATGAACATTAATATCACACAGAATCCTATATATGCTATTGGCAATGTTTTTTAAATAAAGGACTGAACAGCTGGTCATATCATTTCCTTGATTCAGGTGACCATTAATGGTCATAGAGAGGGTCAGTTCCTTGAGAATCATATTGGTTTTTTAATCTTCACTGGTTTGTTAAGATTTAGTTGGAATTTTAGCTGAAATGCTTGGGGTATCTCTTTTGATCAAATTACCAAGGGTTCTAGATTTTTTTCACAGATTTTGATCTTTGTCATCCAAATGTGAATTAAGTCAATTTTCTGGTTTTGAATTCCAAACTTTTAAATAATGTTGTTAATCAGTGAAGGTCTAGTCTGTCTCTCCCATACCAAAGCCAGAGGACTAAAAAAAGAGAGAAAGGGGAAAAAAATCTGCATGTGTATATATGCTGCATAGCACCCCACCCCCATCCCAAACAAACTACAGTGTTTTAGCAAGGGTGGGGTGAAAGGGTGAAATGGATAGGAAAAAACAGAAACATGGATAAAATTATATAAATAACTGTTGTTATTCTTGGACGGTGAAATGCAGATCAACACTTGAATGAATGTTGCCTTACAGAAATTTCAGTGCACAATGAAGCCTTGTTGTTACTCTAAAACGTTGTTCAAAGCCAGAAGCCAAGAAAAAGTTTTCAGATATCTTGACAGAGACCCACGATGGAGTGTTTTACCAATGGCTCTGAAGGAAACCTCCATGAATGCTATTTTTATTCGAATTATGACATACAGAAAAAAAAAACACTTAAAGCAGTTTCTGATAACCAGAGTATTCCATTTCGTAAGGAAGGAAAAGGGCAACATCAAAATAATAACATGATTACTTAGAACTTAATTCTTTGAATCCCAATCTATTTAATGACCCAAAGGCAAAGGATAGAATTTCTTCTTTGTAAGGGACTCATTGTGCATTGAATTCTCCTCAAATATACTTTTTAATTTAATATAGAAATTATTTTAGCTTTTAGTAAGTTGGCATCAATAAATAGGAACAATTACTAAAGAAAGTTCAGCATTATTATATAGCCAATAGTAATATTAATAATAATGAACTATTGAGAACTACACTTATTTTTTTTTATAGGGGTCTCCCCAGAGATGCTAGGGGACAAGGGCCACTTTAGTAATACCAGGTGCAGCAATGCAGACCTGACTGTTCCATGCTTGGGCTCAAGGGATGTGGTGCTGATCAGGCCCAGAGGTGTTGGTGGCCTGGTCGTGCGGTGGTAAGAGTTGAGCCTGAGGTTTTGTGTTGCACCACTTTAAGCTCTATCACTAGACCCCATATACCCTTATGCACATTTTATAATATCAGATATTTATTGTGACATGAAAATTGTTATATAAAATGGGACTCAAAATGTGATACAAAAGATAAAGCAATATGACTCCATATTTGGCAGCAAAATATAAAATAGCAACCAGTGTAAATTATAATATCATCCCAATCTGAGAGAGAGACAGAATTTTAGAGTATATAAATTTGTAGGCCTTGATACATATGCTATCTTTAGTTTTGTGGACAGGAGGGGAAAAAAACCAAATTTAGAACAAAACAAACCATGTCTTGTTTTGCTTTTCGTAACCTGGCGATGCACAGAGGTTACTCCTGGCTTTGCACTCAGGAATTACTCCTAGTGGTGCTCTGGGGACCATACAGGATGCTGGACATTGAACCCGGCTCAGCCTCGTGCAACACAAACTCCCTACCCACTGTACTATCACTCCAGCCCCATAAACTATGTCATTTCTATCCTCAAGGCCAATTGATAGATAAATGTTTCAGGACATTAGTTTCATATATGATCTCAGATACTTAATTTGTCAACTGCAATATTACCCAGTGTACTTTTATATATAATTTAATCTTACTATGAAACTTCTAAGTGCCATTATTTTCAATGACTAAGATTGAACAGCAAATAAAACAATTAATAGAAAAATAAGTAAATAAATTTCTGGCCACATAGAGTTGATATTCTAAAGAAGAGACCAAAAGTAAGGAAAAAATTAATATAGTTATTAAGTTAATGATGTTAACATTACTTAATATTACTTAAGTAGCTTAAGTAACATTATTTAACATTACTTAACATGAAGCATATTAAGATGCAGTCTACAAAATAAAGAAAAAATACCAGACTAACAGGAATGTGAACTGGTAAAGGCTTAACCTGAATTTTCTTTTTTACTTTATTTTGTTTTCTTTGGAGGCTACATACTGCGGTGCTCAGGGGTTATTTCTGGTTCTGCACTCAGAATCACTCTTCATGGGCTCCAGAGACCATTTGTGATGCTGGTGATCAAACTCAGCTTGGCCATATGTCAGGCCAACACCCTACATGCTGTATTATTTCTCAGGACCCTTAACCTGAAATTTCAAGCCTGGTCATCAGAGTTGGCCTTATAGAGACATAACATTGTAAATTGTATTAGCCAAGAAATTTCTATATTTGTTTTCTGTTACTGCTATAATAATTGTTTTCCATTGTAGAAGAAACTTAAAGATGATACAAGTTCATTATATCACACTTTGGGAAGTAAGAAGCTAAATAAATAAATAAAGAAATATGGTTCTCACTAGAATAAACTCACAGTGTCCAGGTGGCTACTTTAAGAGGCCTTCAGTGAGAGGCTGCATTTTCTTTCTTTTTTCCAACAAATGAGATCACATACCTACTCTGACTCCAGCATAGTCTTGTAATCTCTGCTTCTGCCTCATCTCTCTTTTTCTCTGTTCCACACTGACACCTCTTTTTGCTAAAGACTTTCTAATTGCATTGAGCCTATTGAGATAATCTTGAATAACCTTATTACCATATTCTTAACTTCATCACATCTGCAAAATTAATTTTGCCTATAGAGTGACATATTTAGAGTTTCAAAGGATTCATATATAGACCACTTTCAGAGGACTTTACTCTGTCTACAATCAGTTCTTTTTTGGTGTGCTTTCCCCATTCAAAGAATTTAAAGCTACTCTGCTCTGCCTCAAATTCTCCTTCATAAATATTTCCGCACCATCCCTCTCCCATCATGATTCTCCACACATATTGGGTCTTTATTCTGATCTTTACTGATTATTCTTAGGCTTTCCACAATAAAGACAATTTAATCTTTCCCTGCTGTCAAAAATCTAAAGAAAGTGAGGAAGTGAGCCATCATTGATGTGAAGAAGGACTATGAGACAGGTTGGAGGCACAGTCAGTGATGAGAAACCAAAGATGCAGGGGTGCTTGAAATGTTGAAAAAATAGGAGAAATAGTGTTTATCTGGAGAAAAAATAAATAAGGATGACAGTGCTGAATAATGAGATCAGAGAAGTAATGGGTGTGGGTTGGGAGTGGGAGGGCTTGAATGACCAAGTGGTCTCACAGTCCACTTTCATTGTAAGAGGTATGGAAAGACAAAGGGAGCTGAGTTCTGTGCGTGTGTGTGTGTGTGTGTGTGTTTGTGTGTGTGTGTGCATGTGCGTGCGTGCATGTGTGTGTGTGAGCTGTCTTGGCTGCTGTAATTAATAAATCAGGGCTTAAGAAAAAATAAGTCACTTGTCAAGGAGACAGGTTGGGGGACAAAGTGGGGCAGGAGGGAACCTGGGGACACTGATGGAGGGAAGCTGACACTGGTGGTGGGATTGCTTCTGGAACACTGTATGCCTAAAACTCAACTGTAATAACTTTGTAAATTATGGTATCTTAAATAGTATTTTAATTTAAATGGTTAATTTTTTTAAAAAAAGAAAAGAAAAAGAAGGTCACTGGACAATTAACTGAAAGCATAGTATCCTCATTTGCCTCTATCTTATTAACTAATTGGAAGAAATAAATTTTCTTCCTTGTCAGCCACCCAGCCCCTGTACTGAATAGCCAAATCTTTACCCAAGTAAATGGTCCCTGGGTTAAGTCTAGTCCACAGGATTTAGTGACGTGTTGTCATTCTTTGTTGCTCCCAAGCGCAGCTGAAAAGCCGTCTTAGTTCCTTCCGTTTCAGGAAGCGTCATTCATTCACTGAGTACACACATACATGTGTTTTGCGTATAGACCAAGCAGGGACTATCAAACTGCTAAACTCTTGCTGTTCCCAGATGCCAAGAGTCGGGACCCTCCCCGCGACCCAGGCAGAGGAAGTAGCAAGGGCTGGAAAGAGCCACTGCTTTAAACTCATTCTCCTCTGGATTTCCTGCCTCCCTCGCTTGCCAAACCTCACTTCTGAAAAGCCAGGCTTCACCTTCTATGAGTCAGGTCAGTGGCGGAAAGAAACCTGATTTCATATCAGGCTGTTACAGATGAGAGTTTTCTGGGTTGGGTTTCTTTTTCTTTCTTCTCCTTTTTTTGGTTGAATGTGGCCTCGAGCGGAAGCCTGGGCCTCCCATTAATGTCTCTGCCTTCGATAGTTCCATGCGGGCTGCGGAGAGGCTGACCAGAAAGTCCTGGCTCGCCCTGAAGTCCACTGGGACAAACAGGGCCAGTGTGCTCTCTAGGGGGCCAGGTCCCCAGGCTACGGGGTGTTTCCTGTGTTCCCCGTGACCTGGAGGTGTTGCTCATGATGTGATCATCTTCAGACAGGAGATGTGACAAACTGGGAACTGTGGTCACCCTGGGCACACTGACAGCTAAAAAGGGAGCCTCTGTCTCAAGGTCCTTACATCATCCGGACAGGAGCGCAGGCAAAGGGGATAAGCTGGTCAACCTAACCAAGTGGGCTAGCACGGAAGGAGTGAGAGATACCAGCCAGAATGAACAACTATGTCATTGCCCTCATCTAAGTAGATACAGCTGTGAAACATGTTTGATATCCAGAGCAAGGATGTGATTTTTAAACTAAAAAAGAAAAGAAAGTTATTTCTCCTGTGTGAATTTGTATTTTGATAGCAGTCGTAGGAAGAGTAGTAGCAGCTGCAGTAACATTAGTAGGGCATAAGTAATAGCAGCGGTGGTACTAGTAGTAGAAGTAGTAGTTGTAAAAGCAGAGTAGTAACACAAGTAGCATTGTGTGAGTAGTAACCGTACCAGCAGCAGCAGTAATAGTAGTAAAAGTAAATGAAAGAAGACAAGAAGTTTTTTTTTCTAAGTAGTCAATGGAAAATAATGAGAACTGTTTCCTTGCAGAAGCCTTACTGTGGGAAACTATTTCAGAAAATCTATAAAATAAGATACTCAGAAAAGAGTAAATACAGAACTCATGTAAATACAGAATTTATAATAGGGATTTTTAAGCTGTCTGCTTTCTGATAAATTGTTAAAGACTAAAAATATGGGATTTTTTTCTAGTTTTGTTCAACTAGAAAAAGAGTGATGGCAAAGTCTGTTTGGGAACCACAAGTAGATATACTGGCAGGCCTATCAGGAAGAGTGTTTTTCTTTTTTGTCTTTGGCTCATTGAAGAAATAATATCCCTAATGTGCCTGGCATTATCAGAGAGATAACACCACACAGCTAATTTACACATGGTTCAAACAGCAGCAGTAGTTTACACTCAAATAAGTATATACAGCTGATTTTTATAGTACAAGGTTGTTGATTGATTTATATAAGGTTGAGATATATCCTAATTGAGATATTTCCCACTACACTTGATTATATACATATATATGTATTTGTACATATGTAAATATATATGTATTCCTGGTTTGTAACAATAGCCTTGTCCTTATGTGAAATGTCGATCTGATTTTAAATCATTTAGATTTTTTTAAAGAAGGGTTTATTTATATACAGAGTAAGCAACATACATAAAATGAAATGAAAACTGGTTCAATAAAGGATTCCTCATCATTAGACATATTCTAATAAATACTTTGAAATTCCATCATCAATATGTCATCTACTAATGCAAGTATTATGATATCTTTTCAAATACCTTAATTTCTAATGGCTACCAGTCAATAAACATGATTAAGATTCTAATATATTTTGGTGAGAATTGGGAAAGAAAAAATTCACACCTGATAAGAAGCCAGGAAACTTAAAGTATTTCTAAGAAAATTGGACTGAATTCCCAGTATTTGTTCAATGTGATCCCAATCGTAAAATATTACAAAAAGAGAACAATAACTTCTTATTAATTAACAAGAAGAATGACCTGATAAAACCATGACAGTTAAATTTGATATTATTGTACGTAACATTATCTAATGTGAATGACTAAATGAGTAGATGAATAAATGGCTAGATTTTGATCCATAGCACTGTAGCACTGTCGTCCCATTGTTCATTGATTTGCTCAAGCGGGCACCAGTAACGTCTCCATTGTGAGACTTGTTACTGTTTTTGGCATATCAAATACACCACAGGTATCTTGCCAGGCTCTGCCGTTCGGGTGGGATACTTTAGGTAGCTTGCCAGGCTCTCCAAGAGGGATGGAGGAATCGAACCCGGGTCGGCCACATGCAAGGCAAATGCCCTACCCGCTGTGTTATCACTGCAGTTCTTCGATCCACAAGCAAACAAAACAAAAAATAGAAATATATTGATTAAGGAAGTAGATGCAAGGTAAAGCATTTGCCCATTTTTGTATCCTTCATTCATTCTAATCATAGTTACTCTAAATACAACTATAATGAAGTTAAAATGTGATTCTTTCATGATGGCCACTTAGTACTCATATTGAGAACCATAACACCCAAAAGGAGAGAGAGAGAGTAAAAGGGAATGTGCCTGCCACAGAAGCGGGAGGAGGGTGGGGGAGGTGGCAGGAGGGATACTGGGAACATTGGTGGTGGAGAATGGGCACTGGTGGAGGGATGGGTACTCGTTCATTGTGTAACTGAAACGTAATTACAAAAGTTTGTAAATCTGTAACTGTAGCTCACAGTGATTCATTAATTTTTTTAAAATGTGGTTCTTTGATTTCCAATAACAAACCAGGATATTGAGATTAAAATAAAACTATTTCCCTAGCAACTTTAATGTTCGGTGAAGCTCTATTTTCCCAGGATATCACCTGAAAGCTCTATCACCTGGAAACTGGAGAAATCCTCTGTTGTTGCAAAGATAACAGCAAAAAGATACAGAAAACCAGGTTCAGAGGGTTAAAGCCCCATGTTACCTGAGTTGGGGTGGCAGCTTGAACCTGTTACGCACATCATCAAAGCGATTCCCCAGGTAAGGGGTATCCACAGTCACAAAGATGGCCTTGTAGCCCATCCTCTCTGCCCGCAGCACTAACTGCTTGGTGACTTCCCGATCCTTGTAGATGTACAATTGCAGCCAGCGAAGGGCCTCAGGACCAGCCTCTGCCACTTCTTCAATTGAGGAGGTGGCCCAGGAACTCAACATCATGCCTGTTCCCAGTGACCTGCAGGCTGAAGAAGAAAGGAGATCAAGCATCTGCTTCATTGTATAGCACCCAGGTTGTGGTATAAATAATAACAAGATCTGTATGGGCAATTCAACCAAAAGAAACCCACATGTATTAGACATATGCATTCCTTTCCACACTGTGAATTGACCATGAAGACAAAAGTAAGGCAAAGATGTTATATATAATGGGGGAAAAACATATAAAAGTCTAAATTTAGGTAACTGAACATGTATAAAACAAAATGTACATACTCATTAAAGATGATATGTTTGTAGTAGTTAATTTTATGTACTGAGTTGGTCAAGTAATGCTACCCAGAGATTTGTTCATATACATCTGGATATGGTTATGAAATTTTTTTCAAAGGCAACAAAAATTTAATTCAGTACAGGTTGAATAACACAGATTGTTCCATATATGAGGATAATCCTGTAAATTAAAGATCTTTTTACAAGGTTGAATTTTCTCTGAGGAAAAGAGGGTTCCATAGAAATATTCCATCTCATCCCTTTATGGGCTACTTTATCTGAAGATTTTAGATTCTCTCTACTCTTTTCTTTTCTCTTTTTTCTCCATATCTCTCTTATACCCATTCATCCTTTTGAGAAAGATTTACAAGTAGCAAATAAATAAGAAATGAGCAAGATTTTAAAAGAGCCAATAAATGAGAATTGAAAGAGAGTCATGTAACTAAACGTCTTAGAACATCTCGGCCAACTTGTGTGATAGGCATTCCTCAAGAATTTGGTAGTAAAATTGGAGTTATGTCCCAGATTTTGATTTATGCAAATACCCCACTATACATGTACCTGTATATCAAACCAAGTAACCGAGTGGTTACTCAAGTAACAATAATAAAAATTAAGTGCTATTACATTGATAAATCTATGTTGAAAGATTAAGTTTCTTCCATCCTTCTCAAACCATAGTGAATGGCTAAATCCCTTGGTGTGTGTCTGAAATACTCTTCTGCATTTCTCATTCAGTGTGTCCGAGAGAAGCCCCAAGATTTGCCATCCTGGCACAGCTGCTTGGCTGCCAAATGAGCAGGATCCAGAGCCAGCTATATAACTTGGGGTTCCAGTGAGTGTTTGCAGCCATGGATCCAGACTGTGAACTAAGCTTTTGCCCTACGCCAGCTAATGGAGGAAATATCCTTCTTCCTTGGTTTCTCTTCCCTCTGGGAGGAGGTGTGGTGTCCGCCATTTTACGGGACTTTTAAGCAGGTATGAACTTGGTGGCGCGGGGGAAAAAAAATTGTGCTTTGAACTTGAAACAGCGGGACGCCTGGGCAGTCTTGGGCCGGGGCCAGGGCCGGCTCCAGCTCCGCCAAGATTCGACCTGGGTGGCCATGCCTTTGCACAGCCACTTGGCTGCCGAACGAGCAAGATCCAGAGCCAGCTATATGACTTGGGGTTCCAGCGAATGCTTGCAGCCATGGATCCAGACTGTGAACTAAGCTTTTGCCCCATGCTGCCCCAGGAAGGGAAATGATTCAATTTCCAACTTAAATCTCCCTGGACTTAATTACTAAAATACAGAAATCCTAAACCGTGCGGCCGTTTATGAAGAGACTTTATATCTCTTCATTCTCATCAGTGGAAAACTAATTATCAAATGTTTCCCTGTCAATAGGGCCGTATTCTTGGGAGATAAATTCCAACAAGAATAGTGAGTTCTACCGATGCGAAGATCCTCAACAAAATACTAGCAAATAGGATCCAACAACTCATCAAAAAGATCATACATCACGACCAAGTGGGATTCATCCCAGGGATGCAAGGATGGTTTAACATTCGGAAATCAATCAACATAATCCAGCATATCAACAAAAGTAAAGATAAAAACCATATGATCATATCAATAGATGCAGAGAAAGCATTTGACAAGATCCAACATCCTTTCATGATGAAAACCCTTGCCAAAATGGGGTTTGGAGGAACTTTCCTCAAGATAGTCGAAGCCATCTATCACAAGCCTACGGCAAGCATTATCCTCAATGGGGAAAAACTAAGGGCCTTTCCTCTGAGATCAGGCACAAGACAAGGATGCCCACTCTCACCACTCCTCTTCAATATAGTACTGGAAGTACTTGCGATAGCTATTAGACAAGAAAAAGAGATTAAGGGCATCCAGATAGGAAGGGAAGAAATCAAACTCTCACTATTTGCAGACGACATGATACTATATCTAGAGAAGCCTAAAACCTCTACTAAGAAACTCTTAGAAACAATAGACTTATACAGTAAAGTTGCAGGCTACAAAATCAATACCCAAAAATCCATGGCCTTCATATATACAAACAATGAGGCAGAGGAAAGGGACATGAAAAAAGCAATCCCATTCACAATCGTGCCCCAGAAAATCAGGTACCTTGGAATCAGCTTAACCAAGGAAGTAAAAGACCTTTACAAAGAAAACTACATAACGCTACTCCATGAAATCAAAGAGGACATGAGGAAATGGAAACATATACCCTGCTCGTGGATAGGGAGAATCAATGTTGTCAAAATGGCAATACTCCCTAAAGCATTATACAGATTCAATGCGATCCCTATAAGTATACCCATGACATTCTTCAAAGAAATGGATCAAGCAATCCTAAAATTCATATGGAATAACAAACGTCCAAGGATAGCTAAAACAATTCTTGGGAAAAAGATGATGGGAGGCATCACCATCCCCAACCTCAAACTTTACTACAAAGCAGTAACAATTAAAACAGCATGGTACTGGAACAAAGGCAGAGCCGTAGACCAATGGAACAGGGTGGAATATCCCTACACACAACCCCAAATGTATGACCATCTAATCTTTGATAAGGGAGCAAGAGATGCGAAGTGGAGCAAGGAAAGCCTCTTTAACAAATGGTGCTGGCACAACTGGACAACCACATGCAAAAAAATGGGTTTAGACCTTGACCTGACACCATGCACAAAAGTCAGATCAAAATGGATTAAAGACCTCAACATTAGACCACAAACCATAAGGTACATTGAAGACAAGGTCGGCGAAACCCTCCACGATATTGAAGATAAAGGTATCTTCAAAGGTGACACGGAACTAAGCAATCTAGTAAAAACAGAGATCAACAAATGGGACTACATTAAACTAAAAAGCTTCTGCACCGCAAGAGATACAGTGACCAGAATACAAAGACTATCCACAGAATGGGAAAGGGTATTTACACAATACCCATCAGACAAGGGGTTGATATCAATGGTATATAAAGCACTGGTTGAACTCTACAAGAAGAAAACATCCAACCCCATCAAAAAATGGGGCGAAGAAATGAACAGAAACTTTACCAAGGAAGAAATACGAATGGCCAAAAGTCACATGAAAAAGTGCTCTGCATCACTAATCATCAGAGAGATGCAGATCAAAACAACTTTGAGATACCACCTCACACCACAGAGACTAGCACACATCCAAAAGAGCAAAAGCAACCGCTGTTGGAGAGGATGTGGGGAGAAAGGGACCCTTCTTCACTGCTGGTGGGAATGCCGACTGGTTCAGCCCTTCTGGAAAACAATTTGGACGACTCTCAAAAAATTAGATATTGAATTCCCATTTGACCCAGCAATACCACTGCTGGGAATATATCCCAGAGAGGCAAAAAAGTACAATCGAAACAACATCTGCACATGTATGTTCATCGCAGCACTGTTTACAATAGCCAGAATCTGGAAAAAACCCGAATGCCCCAGAACGGATGACTGGTTGAGGAAACTTTGGTACATCTATACAATGGAATACTATGCAGCAGTTAGAAAAAAGGAGGTCAAGAATTTTGTAGTCAAGTGGATGGGCATGAAAAGTTTCATGCTGAGTGAAATGAGTCAGAAAGAGAGAGACAGACATAGAAAGATTGCACTCATCTATGGTATATAGAATAACAGAGTGGGAGACTAACACTCAAGAACTGTAGAAATAAGTACCAGGAGGTTGACTCCATGGCTTCGAGGCTGGCCTCACGTTCCGGGGAAAGGTCAACTCAGAGAAGCGATCACCAACTACATTGTAGTCGAAGGCCATGTGGGGGAAGGGAGTTGCGGGCTGAATGAGGGCTAGAGACTGAGCACAGCGGCCACTCAACACCTTTATTGCAAACCACAACAGCTAATTAGAGAGAGAAAACAGAAGGGAATGCCTTGCCACAGTGGCAGGGTGGGGTGGGGGGGAGATGGGATTGGGGAGGGTGGGAGGGACACTGGGTTTACGGGTGGTGGAGAATGGGCACTGGTGAAGGGATGGGTTCCAAACTTTGTATGAGGGAAGTATAAGCACAAAAGTGTATAAATCTGTAACTGTACCCTCACGGTGATTCTCTAATTAAAAATAAATAAATTAAAAAAAAAAAAAAATAAAAATAAAAATAAAATGAAAAAAAAAAAAAAAGAATAGTGAGTTCTGTGTTGAAACTCCAACAACAATAGTGAGTTTTGTGTTGAAATATGGAATGTAATCAAGGTAAAGAGAAAAGGGGAAGTGAAATTTATCAGTTATTGGGGGGTGGGGGGGTGGGATACTGGTTTTTTTTTTTTGGTGGTGGAATATGGGCACTGGTGAAAGGACGGGTGTTTGAGCATTGTATAACTGAGACATAAGCCTGAGAACTTTGTAACTTTCCACATGGTGATTCAATAAAATAAATAAATATTTAAAAAAAAAAAGATTTGCCATCCTGGCCATGTAATGCTGATACTGCCAGGCCTAAGACACATCTTTTATTCAACTTAATAGTAGCATTATTATTTGATAGCAAAACTCTATGTTCACATAGAAATAAAATTATTTTTGTTCTTGAAAATTTTCCATTTTGTATCTTTCCTATGCTCTTTGAAGATGTTTTGTTGTTGTCAGTGTTTTTTTTTTTGGGGGGGGGGGGAGTAGTTCAGACCACACCTTGTGGTACTTAGAGACTACTCTCGATTCTGTGCTCAGGGATCACTCTTAGCAGTGATCAGGGTGCTCAAAGAGACATTTGGAGGGAAGAAATTTGTGACCCATTGACAAGATTGAACAGATCTAAGCTGGACATTATCTTGTCGATGGGTCACAAATTTGTTCCCTCCAAATGTCCCTTTGAGAATTTCTCTCACAGGGACTCATGACTTACAAAAATATTGTCCAAGAAACCACATTTTATTAAGTAATAACATATAAACATCTGGACTATTGTCTGATTTTCATTAAGATTCGTAAATATGGAAAATAGCTTCAGGCTATCCACTGCTGTTTGGAAGAAATACCATGGGACACTGGTTGTTTGGGTCCGAATCCCCTAACCATTAATTTACCACAAAGAAAATATGTCCTGAAGAGGATGTGACCCAATTAAGGTCACACAAATACTAGCAGTGGGGTGGAATGAGAATCCAGCATGTTTGACCACTCACCCAAAAAAATGATTTATGAGTTCTGCAAGAACTCTCAGATGCCCCCCCAAGCTCCCAACTGCCAAGCATAAAGAAAACGTACTCTCACAATACTCTAGGCCCATAACACCCAAGGGAACAAATTGGCTCTCCCTGAGGGATTCTACCACATCAACAGCTCCAGGAAGTATGGGGATTTGGAAATTAATGTGTAAGGCCTGTCACATTGCCTTGTGGTTACACAAAGGAATCCAGTTAGGAGGGACACCCATCTGGTGTTGAGTGATAAAGACTTTTAAAATTTTTTCCCTTTGATTTACATAAGAACATCCTGTGAGAAAGCAACAGAACTTCTAATAAGGATCATAATCCTCCAAAAGATTGCCATAAATTTGAGAAATATCAATAGACATTTGCACAGTGTATTTAAATGATACAAAACAATGCACTGGATAATACCTAATTCACTTAAACCATCAGACTTGTGGGAGGTGTCAACTCTCACAACCATTTTGGCTCCAGTCACTTGGATGTGCATGTCTAGAGGGAAACAAGAGCAGTCCACACTCATTTCCTGAATCTACTCATTCTCTCACTAATAACTCTTAATGTTATTAGTGCTCAAAGTTTATTTTACAAAGATAAAAATCAGACAAGCTTATAAATTTGAATAGGGACTCCTAAATTCTAAGTCACCATTGCCTCCAATTATTTAATCAATATTTGGTGATTCATTGAATCTTTGTCCAATGAGTCTCTGGGATGCAGGGGAGAGTATCAAATTCTCTCCTGACATATCATGAGCTGAAGATGATTTGCAAGACAGAATGGGAGAAACATTTAAGAGGCCTGTACTTCTTAAAGCATACACTTCTCATCCCTGTGATTTAGATTTATTTATTATATTCTGCTGTGACCATGGAAGTTTATTTATGGATTACAGACATTATTTTCAAGACAGTTTTATGTTTAAAAAGCCTAGAAACAGAAATGAGTCTGGGATTTTGTATGGACCATTCAGAGAGAGAGAGAACCACAAATCTGCCGGTTCCATGAAGGACAGAGCTTAGATTAAGTTACTATACAGTAAGATGGCAGTTCTTCAGGTTAAAATACTGTAATACTTCCTGATCAATTGATAAATGATCATATATCTAAAGCATAACATCCCCTGCTATAACTACCTCTCTCTCCTGACAAAACCACTAGATGTTCCACAATTCAGTAATTTGAAGGTGTGTGCCTGCAAGAATTAGGGTATCCAGATGCAATCAGAATACTAAAGCAAACTGGAAACAGAGTTTCCAAGTATCTAAATAACTTTTCTAGTTAGCCAAAGCCCACTGTTGTGCTGCTTACTAAATATTTGATTTATCAACTTTGCTGAAAGAGAAAGATATCCCCTTCTCTGTTGCATTACTTTTGGGGGACAAAAATTATAAGGTATTTTTTTTGGTTTGGGGGCCATATCCAACAGTGTTAAAGGACTACTCTCTCTTCATTGCTAGGGATCACTCCCAGCAATGCTCAAGGAGCATGTGGTACCAAGAATAGAAACTGGTCTTCACACATGCAAACCATATACTCATCCCATTGAGCTGTCTCTGGACCTAATGACGTGAATTTTATCAGAGATCTAACAAAGTCCCACTCATTAATTAATTGTTAGAGATAATCCAAATCCTAGACTATGGATTGAAAACTAGTTTTGGAAATTTGCTCAATTCCCTTTTGAATTTTCCATAATAAAATACTAATCTGCTGTTTCTCAAAAGCAGAAAAAGCTAAATTTCATTTAACAAAGACCAGGGTCAACTTGCATGAAACCCTGTTTCTAATTTGCTCTATAATATTTAGTAAAGCCTACATGAGTTGCATCTTTGTAACTCCTGGCAAAATAGAAAATGGGATCATACTTGAGGATATACCGTTAAGGCAAAAATGTCTTCTACCTGCAATAAAAGTCCTTAATGTCGGTTCAAGTCTAAAACTCTTGTTATAATTATAATCAAGATATTATAGAGATAACATCTCCAGAACAAACATTACACTATCAAGTTAACATTGATCTCATGGGGTATTCCAAGACTCTATTCCCTTACTTCTCTACCTCTACTTTTATCCTTCCTAAGATAAAATTTAAAAGATAAACATGTAAAAAAATGATGTGTGTGTGTGCCAGAACTCAAACCCAGGACCTCACACATGCAAGGCAAGGGCTCTAGTACAATGAAAAGTCCTCAGTCCTTAGACACTTGAAGTTTTAGTGCTCTAGATACTCATGCTTGGTTTCTATTTAACATTTTTTATCTTATTTATCTAAGGTATTATACCTTGACAGAGAAAGAAATTCATATAACATTTGTATAACATACAGGCATGCACTCCCATCACTGAGATAATATAATAGTCACATATGTTCAAATATCAAAGATAGATCATTCAAATTATGTGGGAAATAATACCTATATTTTAGACATTAGACATCAGGATATAATGGGTTGAGTCAGAAGGTCTGAGTTGCAATCCCACTTAATTTTGTGATCCATGAACCACAGCTTATCTTCAAAGAAGCTGTAGCCATAGCTGCTGGTTGGAGCGACAGTGACCAGTTCACAGCAACATGTAACCCATCGACATCATGTCTGTCTACGTTTGTTTACTGTGGAAGCTCTGAAGCCACCAAACAGCAAAACATTAAGTGAAACAATATATGACACTATATTGGTGGGGAGTGTGTAGGGAAAAATAAAGTCCTAGAGAGCTTTCTTAAATTTCACAATTTTGAACTTCTTAATCTCATTTTATTAAAAATTTAATTTGGCTCTCCTTTGCAAGGGTATTTATACTCAAGACACCATGCTTTTTTCCTTTGAAAATCATGTCACTATCTATAGGAAGTGTCCACTATCTATAGAAAGAATCTCCCAAATGGGAGAGAATAAGGGGCCAGAGAATTGGTACAGCAGGCAGGGCACTTGCACTGAATGCAACCAACTTGAGTTCAATCCCCTGTATAGCTCCCTAAGCATACCATGGGTGATCCCTAAGCAAAGAGCTTGAGTAAGGCCTGAGAAAGAGAGGAAGAGTGAGAGGAAAGATGAAAGGGAGGGAGGGAGGAAGGAAAGAAAGAAAGAGAGGAAGAGGAGGGAGAAATGAAGAAAGAAAGAAAGAAAGAAAGAAAGAAAGAAAGAAAGAAAGAAAGAAAGAAAGAAAGAAAGAAAGAAAGAAAGAAAGAAAGAAAGAAAGAGGAGGAAAGAGAGAAAGAAAGAAAGAGAGAGAGAGAAAGAAAGAAAGAAAGAAAGAAAGAAAGAAAGAAAGAAAGAAAGGAAAGAAAGAAAGAAAGAAAGAAAGAAAGAAAGAAAGAAAGAAAGAGAGAGAGAGAAAGAGAAAGAAAGAAAGAAAGAGAGAGAGAAAGAGAGAAAGAAAGAAGAAAGAGAGAGAGAGAAAGAAAGAGAGAGAGAGAAAGAAAGAAAGAAAGAAAGAAAGAAAGAAAGAGAAGAAAGAAAGAAAGAAAGAAAGAAAGAAAGAAAAGAAAGAAAGAAAGAGAAAGAAAGAGGAGAAAGAGAGAAAGAGAGAAAGAAAGAAAGAAGAGAAAGAAAGAAAGAAAGAAAGAAAGAAAGAAAGAAAGAAAGAAAGAAAGAAAGAAAGAAAGAAAGAAAGAAAGAAGAAAGAGAGAAAGAAAGAGGAGGAAAGAGAGAAAGAAGAAGAAAGAAAGAAAAGAAAGAAAGAAAGAAAGAAAGAAAGAAAGAAAGAAAGAAAGAAAGAAAGAAAGAAAGAAAGAAAGAAAGAAAGAGAGAGAGAAAGAAAGAAAGAGAGAGAGAAAGAAAGAAAAGAGAGGAAAGAGAGAAAAGAAAGAAAGAAAGAAAGAAAGAAAGAAAGAAAGAAAGAAAGAAAGAAAGAAAGAAAGAAAGAAAGAAAGAAAGAGAGAGAAAGAGAGAAAGAAAGAAAGAAAGAAAGAAGAAAGAAAGAAGAAAGAAAGAAAGAAAGAAAGAAAGAAAGAAAGAAAGAAAGAAGAAAGAGAGAAAGAAAGAGAGAGAGAGAAAGAAAGAGAGAAGAAAGAGAGAGAAAGAGAGAAAGAAAGAAAGAAAGAAAGAAGAGAAAGAAAGAAAGAAAGAAAGAAAGAAAGAAAGGAAAGAAAGAAAGAAAGGAAAGAAAGGAAAGAAGAGAAAGAAAGAAAGAGAGAGAAAGAGAGAAAGAAAGAAAGAAAGAAAGAAAGAAAGAAAGAAAGAAAGAAAGAAAGAAAGAAAGAAAGAAAGAAAGAAAGAAAGAAAGAAAGAAAGAAAGAAAGAAAGAAAGAAAGAGAGAGAGAGAGAAAGAAAAGAGAGAAAGAAAGAGAGAGAAAGAGAGAAAGAAAAAGAAAGAAAGAAAGAAAGAAAGAAAGAAAGAAAGAAAGAAGAAAGAAAGAAAGAAAGAAAGAAAGAAAGAAAGAAAGAGAGGAAGGAAGGAAGAAGGAAGAAGGAAGGAAGAAGAAGGAAGGAAGGAAGGAAGGAAGAGAAGGAAGGAAGGAAGGAAGGAAGGAAAGAGGAGGGAGAAATAAGAGAAAAGAGAAAGAGAGAAAAAGAACAAGAAAATAAAGAAAAACTTTTCAAAACTTTCATTTATTTTCTTGT